>NC_057806.1:693256370-693262241 GCF_018294505.1 Triticum aestivum | reverse complement strand
AAAAGAAATTATAACGATAGGTCCTTCACCCAGGGGGGGGGGTGCTAGACATGACATCATGTTACCGGGTCACGTAGAGATCAATGTTACAACTCTTGGAGATATGTCCCAACCATCATATCTGACCGAGATTCAGATCCTATTGGTGTCAGGATACCTCAGACTTAGGATATCTGGGAAGAAAAGGTGTAACGCAAGTTGACGAGATGACATTGTAAGATTCTCGGGGAAATGAACTATGAAGTGATTTCCGTTAACAAGAGTCCATCATTAACCCAAGGAGAGGACAAGGAGGTGTCTGGTGAACTCAACGGCAATTCACCGAGATTCCCAAAAGATGGATTTCCACCATTAAGGGAACAAGGAGATAACATTTGTCAGATCAAATGATATAAGGAAGTATGCTCGAGGAAAACTTACACAATTAAACATTGGTTGAACGGTGCGCCCGAAATATGGGTTGGGTTGCACGACCAATGTCAGAATGGTGATTCAATCAGCGAAGGACTTAAAATGAACTATCGCCCATTCACTCCAAAGCAATAGGGTTGTTAGAAGTTTTGAATTCACACGTCATAGCTCCATTGTCGGTATTCCGGTTGAAAACAATACGGGGACCAAGGAATGAACGAAGATGGCAAGAAGTATTATGATATCAAGAATTATTAAGAGGTGGTGAAATTCTCACCACATTCTTGACAAAAAGAGATGGTAATACTTCCGAGGTAAGGAAGATCAATTGCTGGACAGCAAGGAACTCAAGGTATAACACCAAACATGAACAAGTTGTGTTGAACGGAAGGCAATAAGGTGGTCGATGAGAACAGGAATCATCGAGGGGCAAGGATGGTATTACCCATCATGAATTCAACTGAATTCCTGGAAGAGCTCATAAGGTTGATGATGATCACGACACAAGTGTCGAGAGTTTCCATGCCGATGTGATCAATCAGCGATGACATCAAGTCAAAGTAATGATGAAGCAAGAGGTTAATGGAACCAAGGTTATGGCATAAACTCGAACTCAAGCTTGTTGTTTAAGGTGAAAGGGAATGACGAGGAAAATCGACGTAAGCTTATTTCATCGTCGAAAATTGTGCTCCGAGAAGAAGGACCGGGTAGCATAGTTAAAATCATCAAGACAATGATATAGCCAAACAGGCTAGGAATGGCGTGATCGGGTACAAACTCGTACTTAAAGAAGATTACTAAGAGTTGTTGAACCGTAGTGCGGACTCGGCTCAGTTATCGGTGTCTTTGAGTGTTTAATAACTCAGAGCCCATGAAACATTGTAATCACTGAGAATGTAGTACTTGATGAAGAACTCATAAGAAGTTATGCAGTTCCAAGATAATCTCGCGATACCAGGGGGGTAATACTCGAAGACAGATCAAAGTAGAGGTTGGACCGGGGTATTGATCCACAGAAGACAAGTGCTTACACTTGCATCGAAAATGGTATTTAAAGGAGAACATGGTCGGAACCACGATTGTAAAAGGGCAGACCCCAGATATAAGATGAACTTATATCAAGGGAATAATTAGTTCTAAAAGAAGCTTCGATGAGAAGATGTACAACGTGTCCATGGGCATGAACATAAAGTTCAAGGTCGACTCCCACTTCTCCAATGTATAACCTTTCATCCACTTCTCACTTTCGAGGAAGTTGTAGTGTTGAAATTTTATCTGGCATAATACCAGGAGTGTATGACTCGTGAAAACTTTCGGGTTCACACGTTTTAGAGAAGGCATATGTTCAACCCATCAGGTTATCGTGGAAATATATACCACAAGCTTCAATAGTAGATATCACCAGCTCGAAAGCAGAGCATGGTTGAGAAAGCAGAGGATACAATTTACCAAAGGCATTATGTATCAGAGGAAAGGCTCACAAGGTTATTGAATATGAAGGGCGTTGTCAGGTAAAATCCAACAATGGATCGGGCGATCCACAACGGAGCTGATATGAGTATCGGTACTCAATCAGAGGAAGAAAGAATGCACGGGCATCATATTATAGGACAACTGAATAATTTGATGCTTAGATAACAAAGGAATTATGATTTCCAAAACAAAGGATCAGAAGCAGACGCTCTGACCAAGGATGGATAAGTTCAATAGACTTAGGGGCACAACCGACGGCAATTGATTGGTCGAGAACCAGCTCATGTTCAAAAATGACGTCTGAGCCGGAAGGAGGAATTCTAGGATCTGTTTGAGGATTGCGAGCATTCGCAACAAATCGAATCAACGGACTCAAATGATAATGACAATGGATGTCAATAAGATTACTAGACTTATGGGATTAACCATAATGCAAGTAATCAAGAATTTCAAGAGCAATAGGATGCTCAGGATTTTCGGAAGATCGAATGGTATTTCGAGGATTCGTGACATACATGCATCAACTGGGGATGAGTGGATACTCGGTAAGTGCGAGAAATTATCCGTAGGGGTATTCAGGCGACAAGGAACTGCAAGGCAGTAGGCACAAAAGGATTCTTGGAACATTAGAGAAAATTTCGGGGTATCTTGTAATAACAAGATCAACTGGGAATAAAAGTAAGCACGACAGGTGTAAGTATTTATCCATAGGGATATTTCGGTGGAAGGGAATGGCAAAAGCAACGGGCACAAGGTCTTGAGAGAATATCGGAGAGTATCTTCAGAATCTTCTAGTGCAGCTGGTGATCATCTGAAGTGAGGGATTCTCCGGGAGATATTATTTCCGAGAACCTAAAGTTAGTTTGTTTTTAGCAAAATCATTTAACCTGAATAGAAGAGAGATCAGAGTCCCAGAGTATAGGTCGAGGAATAAAAGATCCTAATACCACCCAAATGGCGACGTGGGCCCGTAAGGCACACAGCCATGTTAGTAAAAGTTTTTCAAAGTCTAGACTCGACTTCGGCCAAGGAGTTGGAAGGGGGATTCCTACGGGCAGTCGGCTCTGATACCAACTTGTGACGCCCCCGATTTAATCGTACACTAATCATGCATGCAAATGTGTACGATCAAGATCAGGGACTCACGGGAAGATATCACAACACAACTCTACAAATAAAATAAGTCATACCAGCATCATAATACAAGCCAGGGGCCTCGAGGGCTCGAATACAAGTGCTCGATCATAGACGAGTCAGCGGAAGCAACAATATCTGAGTACAGACATAAGTTAAACAAGTTGCCATAAGATGGCTAGCACAAACTGGGATACAGATCGAAAGAGGCGCAGGCCTCCTGCCTGGGATCCTCCTAAACTACTCCTGGTCGTCGTCAGCGGGCTGCACGTAGTAGTAGGCACCTCCAGTGTAGTAGGGGTCGTCGTCGACGGTGACGTCTGGCTCCTGGACTCCAGCATCTGGTTGCAACAACCAGAAAGAAAGGAAAGGGGGAAAAAGGGGGGAGAAAGCAACCGTGAGTACTCATCCAAAGTACTCGCAAGCAAGGAACTAAACTACATATGCATGGGTATATGTGTAAGGAGGCCATATCAGTGGACTGAACTGCAGAATGCCAGAATAAAAGGGGGATAGCTAATCCTGTCGAAGACTACGCTTCTGGCAGCCTCCGTCTTGCAGCATGTAGGAGAGAGTAGATTGAAGTCCTCCAAGTAGCATCTTCAAGTAGCATATCCAAGCAGCATCTCCAAGTAGCATCGCATAGCATAACCCTACCCGGCAATCCTCTCCTCGTCGCCCTGCGGAAAAGCGATCACCGGGTTGTCTGTGGAACTTGGAAGGGTGTGTTTTATTAAGTATCCGGTTCTAGTTGTCATAAGGTCAAGGTACAACTCCAAGTCGTCCTGTTACCGAAGATCACGGCTATTCGAATAGATTAACTTCCCTGCAGGGGTGCACCACATAGCCCAACACGCTCGATCCCATTTGGCCGGACACACTTTCCTGGGTCATGCCCGGCCTCAGAAGATCAACACGTCGCAGCCCCACCTAGGCTCAACAGAGAGGCCAGCACGCCGGTCTAAACCTAAGCGCGCAGGGGTCTGGGCCCATCGCCCTGAGCACACCTGCACGTTGCGTACGCGGCCGGTGAGCAGACCTAGCAACCTCCATTACAAAGGAAGTTGCGTTAACGCAGTCCAACCCGGCGCGCGCCGCTCCGTCGCTGACGTCTGAAGTGCTTCGGCTGATACCACGACGTCGGGATACCCATAACTACTCCCACGTAGATGGTTAGTGCGTATAGGCTCGTAGCCAGACTCAGATCAAATACCAAGATCTCGTTAAGCGTGTTAAGTATCCGCGAACGCCGAACAGGGCCAGGCCCACCTGTCTCCTAGGTGGTCTCAACCTGCCCTGTCGCTCCGCCACAAAGTAACAGTCGAGGGCCGTCGGGAACCCAGGCCCACCTCTACCGGGATGGAGCCACCTGCCCCTTCAGCCCCCAACTCCGAACAGTATCACAGGTAATGTAACAGTGTAAAGTATATAGTATATGCCCGTGATCACCTCCCGAAGTGATCACAGCCCAGTAGTATAGCATGGCATACTGACGAGAATGTAGGGCCAATGATGATAAACTAGCATCCTATACTAAGCATTTAGGATTACAGGTAAGGTATCAACAGATGTAGCGACAATGTCAGGCTATGCATCAGAATAGGATTAACGAAAGCAGTAACATGCTACACTACTCTAATGCAAGCAGTATAGAGGAGAA
This sequence comes from Triticum aestivum, assembly GCF_018294505.1. NCBI lineage: Eukaryota > Viridiplantae > Streptophyta > Magnoliopsida > Poales > Poaceae > Triticum > Triticum aestivum. The sequence continues at coordinate 693,257,563 of NC_057806.1, read as the reverse complement.
TAGGCGATATCTGGTGATCAAGGGGGGGGGCTTGCCTGGTTGCTCTGGCAAGAGAGAGGGGTCGTCAACTCCGTAGTCGAACTGGGCAGCAGCAGCGTCGGTCTCGTAGTCTACCGGAGAGAAGAGGGGGAAGAAATAATGAATACAGAGCAAACAAAGCATCACAAAATATAACAAGGCAATACGCGGCGTTCGGTGTGCCCTAACGCGGTAGTAGGTGATACCGGTGAAGGGGGGAAAACATCCGGGAAAGTATTCCCGGTGTTTCGTGTTTTCGGGCAGAGGAGCCGGAGGGGGAAAGTTGCGGGTTCGATAGGTTAGAGGGGTGTGGCGGACGAACGGACCGCGTATCCGGATTCGTCTTGTCGTTCTGAGCAACTTTCATGTAGAAAGTATTTTCATCCGAGTTACGGATTAAAAGATATGATTTTCTAAAGATTTTATTAATTTTCTGATTTTAATTATTTAATTAAATCCAACATTATCCAAACAGTGAAAGGTGATGTCAGCATGACATCACCATGACGTCAGCAGGTCAAATCTTACCGTTGACTGGTCAAACTGTCCCGTGGGTCCCACTGTCATTGGCTGATTTGAGTTAAACAAAATTGATTAGTTTAATTAGGTGATTAGTTTAACCTAATTAGGTTTAATTAAGTTAACTAATTAATTAGTTAATTAATCAAATTATTATATATTATTTTTATTTTATTTTATTTTTATTATTATTTTTTTATTTTAATCAAAAGGGGCGTAGGGCCCCCTGACAGTGGCCCATCGGGGCCTAGCGGGGCGGACGCTAGCGGGCAGTGGCGTGGGCGCCCAAACGGGAGCGAGCCCGAGAGGGCGCTGGGCACGCACGACGCACACCGGCGCCGGCGGCCCGAGCCACTGGTAGGGCGCGGCAGGTGCGGGACTGGGCGAGGCCAGCCGCGGGCGACGACGGGTGAGCAGCGGCAAAGGGAAGTGAGGCCACACGCGGGGGAGGCGGTGCGCGAGGTTCAGGCAGGGCGACGCGGGGCGGCGGTGTCGACGCGGCCATCGCGAGCCGGGGCGCGGCGCGCGGGTGCCGTGTGCGCCGCGAGGGGAGGTCGCGCGAGAGGGAGAGAGGGGGAAGGGCGCGCGCTCACATCGGGTTTGTAGGGACTTGGCAACGGTGCGCGAGGAGCGACTCGGGGAGGAGGACGAGGAGG
>NC_057806.1:693121967-693256023 GCF_018294505.1 Triticum aestivum | reverse complement strand
GCCTGGTTGGCCAGGTGGCCAGCTGGGCCGAGGCCCAGCGAGGGGGGGGGGCTTTAATTTCTTTTACCTTCTTTTTTTTTGATTTGTTCTTTACCTTTTTATTATTCTTTTCTGTTTTATTTTAGTTACACCGTATTTTCAGTTTAGTAAAATATGACAATAGCTTCAAAAATAGTGTTTCAAAATAACCCACTACCCTAAAAAGTTTTACCTCATATTAAAATAGTTTATCATTTTATAAAATATCAAAGGCACTTATTCAATCGTTTCAACTACCGTTTTAATCATTTTAGAGTATTAAAACATTTTATAAAAGTGGGGTTTCCTCACCACAATTAACTTTGCATTACTTGGCACTACCCGGACATTTTAGTTTTAAAGTTTGAAAACTTTTGTTGTTTGCCTTGATTTTGAATTTTTCTTATTTGAATGGAATGATTCGTCGTGAGGCTAACAACAGTAATCACGGTGACGTGGCATCATTAACAGTGGTTTACTGTAGCTTAATTATCCGGGCGTCACAAGACGTCACCGGGCTGCACGTGTGTTGAACACGGAGGCGCTGTTGTTCGTCGCTTAGATCGGAATCAACCGTTATCTGAATCGCTGTGAGTACGACTCCTTCATCCGCATTCTTGCAACGCTTCCGCTTAGCAATCTACAAGGGTATGTAGATGCACTCCCCTTCCCCTCCTTGCTAGATTACTCCATAGATTGATCTTGGTGATGCGTAGAAAATTTTAAATTTCTGCTACGATCCCCAACAGTGGTATCAGAGCTAGGTCTATGCGTAGTTTCTATGCACGAGTAGAACACAAAGCAGTTGTGGGCGTCGGTATTGTCAATTTACTTGCCGTTACTAGTCTTATCTTGATTCGGCGGCATCGTGGGATGAAGCAGCCCGGACCGACCTTAAACGTACGCTTACGTGAGACTGATTCCACCGACTGACATGCACTAGTTGCATAAGGTGGCTAGTGGGTGTCTGTCTCTCCCACTTTAGTCGGATCGGATTCGATGAAAAGGGTCCTCATGAAGGGTAAATAGAAATTGGCATATCACATTGTGGTTTTCGCGTAGGTAAGAAACGTTCTTTCTAGAAACCTATAGCAGCCACGTAAAAACTTGCAACAACAATTAGAGGACGTCTAACTTGTTTTTGCAGCATATGCCTTGTGATGTGATATGGCCAAAAGGATGTGATGAATGATATATGTGATGTGTGAGATTGATCATGTTCTTGTAATAGGAATCACAACTTGCATGTCGATGAGTATGACAACCGGCAGGAGCCATAGGAGTTGTCTTAATTTATTTATGACCTGCGTGTCAACATAAACGTCATGTAATTACTTTACTTTATTGCTAAAGTGTTAGCCATAGTAGTAGAAGTAATAGATGATGAGACAATTTCAAGAAGACACGATGATGGAGATGATGATGATGGAGATCATGGTGTCATGCCGGTGACAACGATGATCATGGAGCCCTCAAGATGGAGATCAAAAGGAGCAAAATGATATTGGCCATATCATGTCCCTATTTGACTGCATGTGATGTTTATCATGTTTTACATCTTATTTGCTTAGAACGACGGTAGCCTAAATAAGATGATCCCTCACTAAAATTTCATGAAAAGTGTTCCCCCTACCTGTGCACCGTTGCGAAGGTTCGTTGTTTCGAAGCACCACGTGATGATCGGGTGTGATAGATTCTAATGTTCGAATACAACGGGTGTTGACGAGCCTAGCATGTACAGACATGGCCTCGGGACACATGCGAAACACTTAGGTTGACTTGACGAGCCTAGCATGTACAGACATGGCCTCGGAACACGGAAGACCGAAAGGTCGAACATGAGTCGTATAGAAGATACGATCAACATGAGATGTTCATCGTTGATGACTAGTCCGTCTCACGTGATGATCGGACACGGCCTAGTCTATTCGGATCATGTTTCACTTAGATGACTAGAGGGATGTCTATCTGAGTGGGAGTTCATTAAATAATTTGATTAGATGAACTCAATTATCATGAACATAGTCTAAATTGTCTTTGCAAATATATTGTAGATAAATGGCTCATGTTGTAGCTCCCTGTTTCAATAGGTTCCTAGAGAAAGATTAAGTTGAAAGATATTGTAAGCAATGATGCGGACTAGGTCCGTAGTCCGAGGAGTATCCTCACTTCTACACAGAAGGCTTACGTCTTTGATGCACCACTCGATGTGCAAACCCCTACAATGTCGTCTGTGGATGTTGTGAACACCTGACAGACACATCCTGATGACTACTTGATAGTTTAGTGAACCATACTTTACGGCTTAGAATCGGGATTCCAATGACGTTTTGAACGCCATAGAACATATGAGATGTTCCAAGAGCTGAAATTGGGATTTCAGGCTCATGCCCGTGTTGAGAGGTGTGAGACCTATGACAAGTTCTTTTGCCAACAAGATGGAGGAGAATAGCTCAGCTAGTGAGCATGTGCTCAGAATGTCTGGGTGCTACAATCACTTAAAGCAGTGGGAGTTAAACTTCTAGATAAGATAGTGATTGATAGAGTTCTCTAGCCACTATCACTAAGCTACTAGATCTTCATGATGAACTATGACATGCAAGGGATGGAGTTGATCCCGGAGCTGTTCGCGGTGCTTAAGACCGCAAAAGGTAGAAATCAAGAAGGAGCATCAAGTGTTGATGGTTTAACAAGACCACTAGTTTCAAGAAGGGCAAGGGCTAGAAGGGAAACTTCATGGATGGAAAACCAGTTGCCGCTCCAATGAAGGAACCCAAGGTTGAACCCAAACCCGAGACTAAGTGCTTCTATTGTAAGGGGAACGGTCACTGGTAGCGGAATTACCCCAAATGCATGGTAGATAAAAAGGCTGGCAACTTCAACAAAGTATATACGTGTTATTAATGTGTACCTCACTAGTACTCCTGGTAGCACCTGGGTATTGGATACCGGTTCAGTTGCTATTATTGGTGACTTGAAGCAAAAGCTACAGACTAAACGGAGACTGGCTAAGGGCGAGGTGACGATGTGTGTTGGAAGTGTTTCCAAAGTTGATGAGATCACCATCGCACGCTCCATCTGCCTTTGGGATTAGTATTGAACCTAGATAAATGTTATCAGGTGTCTACGTTGAGCATGAATATGATTAGATCATGTTCATTGCAATACGGTTATTCATTTAAATTAGAGAATAATGGTTATTCTGTTTACATGAATAATACCTTTCATGGTCATGCACCCTATGTGAATGGTTCATTGAATCTCGGTCGTGGTAATACACATGTTCACACCAAAAGATGTAGAGCTAATAATAATAGTACCACTTTCTTGTGGCACTGCCGCTTAGGTCATATTGGCGTAAGTTGCATAAAGAAACTCCATGTCGATGGATGTTTGGAGTCACTTGATTTTGAATCACTTGACACATGCGAGCCATGCCTCATGGGCAGGATGACTAAGACCCTGTTTTCAGGCACAATGAAACGAGCAAGTGACTTGTTGGAAATCATAAATGATGATGCGTGTGATCCAATGAGAATTGAAGCGTGCGGTGGATATCGCTATTTTCTCATCTTCGCTGATGATTTGAGTAGATATAGGTATATTTACTTAATGAAGCACAAGTCTTAAACGTTTGAAAAGTTCAAGCGATTTCAGAGTGAAGTTAAGAATCATCATAGCAAGATCAAATTCCTACGATCTGATCGATGAGAATTTCTGAGTTATGAGTTTGGCAATCACTTAAGACATTGTGGAATTGTTTCACAGTTGAAGCCACCTGGAACACCACAGGGTAATGGTGTGTCCGGACGTCGTAATCGAACCTGATGAGATATGGTGCGATCTATGATGTCTCTTACCGATCTACCGCTATTATTTTGAGGCTATGCATTAGAGACAGCTGCATTCACTTTAGATAGGACACCATATAAGTCCGTTGAGACGACGCCGTATGAACATTGGTTTGGCAAGAAACCGAAGTTGTCGTTTCTTAATGTTTGGGGCTGCGATGCTTAAGGCTTTAGCCGGAGAAGCTCGAACCCAAAAGCGGACAAACACATCTTCATAGGATACCCAAAGGTGACAGGTGGGTATACCTTCTATCTCAGATCCCAGGGCAAATTGTTTGTCGCTAAGAACGGGTCCTTTCTCGAGAAGGAGTTTCTCTCAAAAGAATTGAGTGGGAGGAAGATAGAACTTGATGAGGTTGTTGAACCTTTACTTCAACCAGAGAGTGATGCGACACAGAAAGATGTTTTCTGTGGTGCCTACATCTGTTGAAGAGGAAGTTGATGATAGTGATCATGAAGCTTCGAATCAAGTTGCTATCGAACCTCATAGGTCGACAAGGATATGTACTACTCATGAGTGGTACGGCAATCCTGTCTTAAATATCATGTTGTTAGACAACAATGAACCTACGAACTATGGAGAAGCAATGGTGGGCCCATATTCTGACAAATGGTTAGAAGCCATGAAATCCGATATAGGATCCATGTATTAGAACAAAGTATGGACATTGGTGGACTTGCCCGATGATCGGCAAGCCATTGAGATAAATGGATCTTTAAGAAGAAGACGGACGTGGGCGGTAATGTTACCGTCTATGAAGCTCGACTTGTGGGAAAGAGTCTTTTCACAAGTTCAAGGAGTTGACTACGATGAGAATTTCTCACCCGTAGCGATGCTTAAGTCCGTCAGAATCATGTTAGCATTAGCTGTATTTTTTGATTATGAAATCTGACAGATGGATGTCAAAACAAGTTTTCTTACCAGTTTTCGTAAGAAAAGTTGTATGTGATACAATAAAAGGTTTTGTCAATCCTAAGGATGCTAAAAGGTATGCTGGCTCCAGCGATCCTTCTATGGACTAGAGCAAGCATCTCGGAGTCAGAATATATGCTTTGATGGAGTGATCAAAGCTTTTAGGTTTATACAATGTTTGCTAGAAACTTGTATTTACAAGAAAGTGAGTGGGAGCACTACAACATTTCTGATAAGTATATGTGGATGACATATTGCTGATTCGAAATAATGTAGAATTTCTGGAAAGCATAAATGGTTGTTTGAAGAGTCTTTTTCAAAGGAGGACCTGGATAAAGCTGCTTACATATTGGGCATCAAGATCTATAGAGATAGATCAAAACGCCTGATGACACTTTCAAAGAACGCACACCTTGACATGTTTTTGAAGGAATTCAAAATAGATCAGTCAAAGAAGGGGTTCTTACCTGAGTTGTAAGGTGTGAAGTTGAGTAAGACTCGAAGATTGACCACGGCAGAAGAAAGAGGAAGGATGAAGGTCGTCCCCTATGCTCTTGTCATAGGCTCTATACGGTATGCCATGCTGAGTACCGCACCTGATGTGTGCCTTGCCACATGTCTGGCAAGAGGGTACAAAGGTGATCTAGGACTGGATCACCAGATAGCGGTCAAAATTGTCCTTAGAGGAATAAGGAAATGTTTCTCGGTTATGGAGGTGATAAAGAGTTCAATGTAAAGAGTTACGTCGATGCAAGCTTAACACCTATCCGGATAGCTCTGAGTAGAGATACCGGATACGTGTAATGGAGCAACAATTTGGAATAGCTCCAAGTGGAATGTGGTTGCAGCATCTACGATATGACATAAAGTTTTGCGAAATACATAGGGATCTGAATATGGCAAGACCCATTGACTACAACCTCTCTCACAAGCATAACATGATCAAACCTAGAACTCTTTGAGTGTTTAACACATAGTGATGTGAACTAGATCATTGAGTCTAGTAGACTCTTGGATGTTGGTCACATGGCGATGTGACCTGTGAGTGTTAATCACATGGCGATGTGAACTAGATTATTGACTCTAGTGCAAGTGGGAGACTGTTGGAAATATGCCCTAGAGGCAATAATAAATTAGTTATTATTATATCATATTTCATTGTTCATGATAATCGTTTATTATCCATGCTAGAATTGTATTGATAGGAAACTCAGATACATGTGTGGATACATAGACAACACCATGTCCCTAGTAAGCCTCTAGTTGACTAGCTCGTTGATCAATAGATGGTTACAGTTTCCTGACCATGGACATTGGATGTCGTTGATAGCGGGATCACATCATTAGGAGAATGATGTGATGGACAAGACCCAATCCTAAGCCTAGCACAAAGATCATGTAGTTCGTCTGCTAAAGCTTTTCTAATGTCAAGTATCATTTCATTAGACCATGAGATTGTGCAACTCCCGGATACCGTAGGAGTGCTTTGGGTGTGCCAAATGTCACAACGTAACTGGGTGGCTATAAAGGTACACTACAGGTATCTCTGAAACTGTCTGTTGGGTTGGCACGAATCGAGACTGGGATTTGTCACTCTGTGTAAACGGAGAGGTATCTCTGGGCCCACTCGGTAGGACATCATCATAATGTGCACAATGTGACCAAGGAGTTAATCACGGGATGATGTGTTACGGAACGAGTAAAGAGACTTGCTGGTAATGAGATTGAACAAGGTATGGGGATACCGACGATCGAATCTCGGGCAAGTATCGTACCGCTAGACAAAGGGAATTGTATACGGAATTGATTGAATCCTTGACATCGTGGTTCATCCGATGAGATCATCGTGGAGCATGTGGGAGCCAACATGGGTATCCAGATCCCGCTGTTGGTTATTGACCAGAGAGTTGTCTCGGCCATGTCTGCATGACTCCCGAGCCCATAGGGTCTACACACTTAAGGTTTAATGATGCTAGGGTTATAGGGAAAGTATGTACGCGGTTACCGAATGTTGTTCGGAGTCCCGGATGAGATCCCGAATGTCACGAGGAGTTCCGAAATGGTCCGGAGGTAAAGATTTATATATGGTAAGTCCCGTTTTGGTCACCGGAAAAGTTTTGGGTGCTATCTGTAACGTACCGGGACCACCGGGAGGGTCCCGGGGGTCCACCAGGTGGGGCCACCAGCCCTAGAAGGCTGCGTGGGCCAAGTGTGGGAGGGGACCAGCCCCAGGTGGGCTGGTGCGGCCCCCCACCAAGGCCCAAGGCGCAAGGGAGAGTGGGAGGGGGCAAACCCTAGGTCCAGATGGGCCTTAAGGCCCACCCTAGGTGCGCCCCCTCTCTCCCCCCTTGGCCGCAACCCTAGATTGGTTTTGGGGCTGCCGCCACCCCTAGGTAGGGAACCCTAGATGGGGGCGCAGCCCCTCCCCTTCCCCTATATATACTTGAGGTATTGGGGCTGCAACACACACGATGCGATCACCCTGTTGGCGCAGCCCTACTCCTCTCCCTCCTCGTCTCTCGTAGTGCTTGGCGAAGCCATGCTGGAGTCCCGCGCTCCTCCACCACCACCACGCCGTCATGCTGCTGCTGGATGGAGTCTTCCCCAACCTCTCCTTCTCCCCTTGTTGGATCAAGGCGTAGGAGACGTCACCGGGCTGCACGTGTGTTGAACGCGGAGGCGCCGTTGTTCGGCGCCTAGAACGGAATCAACTGCGATCTGAATCGCTGCGAGTATGACTCCTTCATCCGCGTTCTTGCAACGCTTCCGCTTAGCGATCTACAAGGGTATGTAGATGCACTCCCCTTCCCCTCCTTGCTAGATTACTCCATAGATTGATCTTGGTTATGCGTAGAAAATTTTAAATTTCTGCTACGATCCCCAACATGAGGATACCGATGATCGAATCTCGGGCAAGTAACATACCGATGAGAAAGGGAACAACCTATGTTGTTATGCGGTTTGACCGATAAAGATCTTCGTAGAATATGTGGGAGCCAATATGAGCATCTAGGTTCTGCTATTGGTTATTGACCGGATATGTGTCTAGGTCATGTCTACATAGCTCGTGAACCCGTAGGGTCCGCACGCTTAACATTCGATGATGATTTGTATTATGAGTTTATATGATTTGATGAACGAAGGTTGTTCGGAGTCCCGGATGAGATCACGGACGTGACGAGGAGTCTCGAAAGTATTCCGGATAGTTTCCGGTAAAACCGGAGTGCCGGAGGGGTTACACGAACCCCCAGGGAAGTAATGGGCCTTAGTGGACCTTAGAGGAGAGAGCGGGGAGCAGCTAGGAGGTGCCCCCCCTAGGGGAGTCCGAATAGGACTACGGGAGGGGGGCGCGGCCCCTCTTTCCGTCTCCCTCTGCCTCTCCTTCCTTCTTCCCTTCCTTCCACCAAGTGGAATCCTACTAGGACATGGAGTCCTAGTAGGACTCCTCTCCTTGGGGCGTGCCTCTAGGGGCCGGCCGGCCTCCTCCTCCTCCCCTCCTTTATATACGGGGGAGGGGGCACCCCATAGACACACAAGTTGATTTTTTTCGCCGCGTGTGGTGCCCCCCTCCACAGTTACACACCTCGGTGATATCGTCGTAGTGCTTAGGCGAAGCCCTGCGCCGGTAACTTCATCATCACCATCGCCATGCTGTCATGCTGAAGGAACTCTCCCTCGGCCTCAACTGGATCAAGAGTACGAGGGACGTCATCAAGCTGAATGTGTGCTGAACACACAGGTGACGTACGTTCGGTGCTAGGATCGGTGGGATCGTGAAGACGTATGACTACATCAGCGCATTGATAAACGCTTCCACTTTCGGTCTACGAGGGTACATGGACACACTCTCCCCGCTCATTGTTATGCATCACCTAGATAGATCTTGCGTGATCGTTGGAATTTTTTTGAAATTACAACGTTTCTCAACACTTTCTTCTCCAGCTTCTCCACTACTATCCGCAATAACAGATCGAAAGCATTAGCTGCCTGCAAACATTATGAATAATCCCATGTAAATTGAAGTACACAACACTCGTTACCTCAACACATTTTTCAAGGAGAAGACGAATTTCTTTTTGCATATCTTTGATGCATTTCATCACTTGATCTAAGGTAGTGTCCCTTCTCGACGAAGCCTCTTCTCTATTATCTTTCCTTTTTCGGGCACGACCTGTTCGATCTTCTGGCTCAAATTATTCCTCTGCAATTTTCCCTTCTCGAGCAATTAATGCATGTTTGTACTTCTCATTTATTAAGTCATCAATCTCTGACACGTTAAATTAGTTTAAACTAGTCAACATTTAAATAGTAACATAAGTGCATGTAGTACAAACTATAAATACTTACCCTCCCATTCCCGCGGTCGTATGATGTGTCATACGCGTCACGCTTCTTAGCCTCATCTTCTGTCCAGTTAAGCATCAGCGGATATTCATGAGCGAGTGGATCGAATGTTTGTTTATCTAGTGGTTGCACTTTCTGGCAAAACAAGTATTGCATGAACATGAAATATATTAGCAATCTTAATTTTGCAAACTATAGTTGGAATTAAAAATTATAGCATACAATTTACATGTATGAGGGCAAGGTTTCCCACCGGCCATGTAAATTTTGTAACATCTGATAAAGTTTTTGTGATGCCATCAACGCAAATGCGTTCCAGTGAAATGATTTGATGCTCTCAACATCCTCCACTAACTTGTAAAAATCTTTAGGAACTTATATCATGGAGTGCGGTTCAAGAACCGTGCCAAGGAGAACCAACACAATTCGACGCAGGACATCATCATCATACGTGCCACTGGTAGTGATGTCCTGAACAAGCTGGTCTATCATTATTTCATTCGTACTGGAATCTATGAAACAAGTCGGCACCTTCACCTTCGCCTTTAACCCCCCCTTTACCTAAAGCTAGCTTTCATGGCATCTTTTCCCATGTTCTCTAGCCCAAAAAAATCAAACACATCTTCAGCACGCAATGTTATCGCACCGTTTTTTGATGGCATGATGAAACTTTTTCTATCCAACGCATATGATTCAATAATGAACTTAAGCAAACACTTTCGCATGAGCACACTAGGAATCATCAACATTCTTTCTAGTCTAGTACTTGCGAAACGCTTTTTCTGCCTAGAGTTAAGTTTGCTGACCAACAAACACCATTTCTCACAAAACAGTAAATCTCTCTGTACTCCTCCATCACTACGAACAGGAGCAAAAAATATTACCTACTTTACATGTCTACATGATAAACATGATGAATGCACCGTTCGAAAAACAAAAAAAATTACCTCCCACCATTAGGCCCGAGGTGCCGGACGGGGGGGGGGGGGGGCATGCTGTGGAACCACGGACGGCGACGTCAAAGACTTCAGACAGCGTGATGGGCCAGATGTGGACGGCGGACGGCGTGCTGTCGATCGGCAGACGGTGGATGGCGTGTTCTCGAACGACGGACGGTGGACGGCGGACGGTGGACGGCGGCACGGTGTCACGGGGCCAGATGGGTATGATGGATGGCAGCATGCTGAGAGGACAGGGTGGGTGCGTCAAGCGACGCGGGCAGGTTGGTGGCGTGCATTAGGGTTGGGGAAGGGCATCGTGGGTGACATGGGCATATGGCGGCGGGCGTGCCACATACGAGGCCCCAATCCCGATAGATTCTGTCGAGCTCGTGTCGCCTCAGTCTCCTCTGCCATCCTCAACGATTGGGCCGGGCCCGAGACGACGTGGGTGGATGAGGGTCGGGCGGGCGGACGGCATGCTTGTTTAGTCCAACCTCGGCCGCCGAAGGATGCCCCGACCGGTTTAATACTGTGATGTGACTTTACTCAACTGTCCAGGCAGTGCATTGTCCGGGTACTGCCCGGGTAGTTGTGTAAAGTCACATGCACTATTAAAAATGTTTTTTTATTCTTTCATACAATTTTGTCACTTTGTGTATTTTTTAACCTTAGACGAAAGACAAACACTGACTAGACGTCCCAACTACATTTTTTTCGACTCCATCGAATGGGCCGAAACTTTTTCCACACGTTCACATCACCATCCACAGCACTCATGCCAATTTGCATATTTTTCCGATGCTCAATGCATTTCCTAGGATTTTCCAGGCGAAAATACCATAAAACACTGGCCAGACGTGACGCAACATTCGTTTTGTGTCTGTTATCATTTCAACCTTGCGTGGGGGCATACGTTGGTCGTGCCCACATGTATGCACACTTTGATGCAATTGCATGCATGCGATCACGTAGCCCCAGTGCAACCAGCTCCGTTTCGGTCTGTGGGAGAGGGGGTTCCTAACTACGTTTTTTTCCGACTCCGTCAAGTGGCCCGAAACTTTTTCCACACGTTGGCATCACCATCCACAGCACCCACGCCAATTTGCATATTTTTCCGACGCTCAATGCATTTCCTAGGATTTTCCAAGCGAAAAAACACTAAAACACTGGCCCGACGTGACGCAATGTTCGTTTTGTGTCCGTTTTCGTTCCAACCTTGCATCGGGCCTACGTTGGCCATCCCACATGTATGCACACTTTGGTGCAATTGTACTCATGCGATCATGTAGCCCGAGTGAAACCAGCTCCGTTTCGGTCTGTGGGAGAGGGGGTTCCCAACTATGTTTTTTTCGACTCCGTCAAATGGCCTGAAACTTTTTCCACACGTTGGCATCACCATGCACAGCACACACACCAATTTACATATTTTTCTGACGCTCGACGCATTTCCTAGGATTTTCCAAGCAAAAAAACACTAAAACACTGGTCGGACGTGACGCAACGTTCGTTTTGTGTCCGTTTTCGTTCCAACCTTGCGTGGGGGCCTACCACTAGTAGAAAAAGGGCCATTTGTCCCGGTTCTAGAGGGCCTTTAGTCCCGGTAACCGGGACTAAATGGTCGTTACTGAAGCCTCCCCCTTTAGTCCCGGTTCTTACACGAACTGGGACTAAAGGCCGTCCACGTGGCTGCTGTCTGGAGCTCCACCTTTAGTCCCGGTTGGTAACACCAACCGGGAGTAAAGGTATTTTTACGAAAAAAATTATTTTTTTTAAATCAATTTTCAATTTTCTGAATTATTTTCCAATTTAATCTCTAATCACCCACATCACTCCTCTATTTAACCTCTAATCTCTAATCACCCCTCATCATTCCAAATCATCTAACTTCCCGCCCGGTCACCCATCCTCTCACTACTCTAGCCTGAGCACGCTTAACTTCCGGGTTCTATTCCCCCTCGTTTCCAAGTCTGCACTTGTTGTTTTCCTGACAATAGTAAGATGTCAATCCTATTAACCCTCAGAAGTTTAGGTTGAGCATGAAGTCACACGTTTCACTGTTTGAGTTTGAAACTATTGTTCTAAAAAACAATAATTATTTAGTAACACTAGTATTTCTTAAATAAGTAGTTTGACCATAGTTTGACCACAGTTTAACCAGATTTTACCAAAATTCAAAAAATTGAAATAATTATTTAGTAACACTAAAATTCTTGAATAATTATGTAGTAACACTAATATTTCTTGAATAAGTAGTTTGACCATAGTTTGACCACTGTTTGACCACAATTTGACCACATTTCACAAAATTCAAAAAAACTGTAATAATTATTTAGTAACATTAATATTCTTGAATAATTATTTAGTAACACTAATACTTCTTGAATAAGTAGTTTGACCAAAGTTTGACCTGATTTAACCAAAATTCAAAAAAAATGAAATTTGAGCATAACTTTTTTCCCTTTTAGAATTTGAGGATTCTAAAAATTTGCAAACAGGTCGTAGGCTGTCAAAATCGGATGCAGATTTTCTTGCTGAACATTTTGATATATGATGCGTTTTTTTACATCGTATGCAAAAGTTATAGCTGTTTTACTTTTTCATGACACTTTTTTGCAAAACATGTCTAAATATAAGTTTTTTAATTTTCCTAACTAGTAGATGTAGTAATATAACTACATCTCGAAGAATTTTATTTTTTGAAGTTTTTATCATTTTCTTTTGCTTTTTACAAAACTGAGAAGGCGATTGAGGGGGTAGAATTTGAAAATATGACCTTTAGTCCCGGTTTGACACACGAAGCGGGACTAAAGGGTGCAACACCCTTTAGTCCCGGTTCGTGTCTCAAACCAGGACTAAAGCTCTAATCTTTAGTCCCGGTTTGAGATAAGAACCGGGACTAAAGGGCATCGCATCCTTTAGTCCCGGTTCGTGTCTCAAACCGGGACTAAAGGGCTCATTTGAACCGGGACTAATGCCTTTAGCCGCACGAACCGGGACCAATGCTCACATTAGTCCCGGTTCGTGACTGAACCGGGACTAATGGGCTTATCTGGCCCGAATGAAAGCCCTGTTTTCTACTAGTGTACATTGGCCGTGCTCACATGTATGCAAACTTTGCTGCAATTGCATGCACGCGATCACGTAGCCCCAGTGCAACCAGCTCTATTTCGGTCTATCGGAGAGGGGGTTCCAACTACGTTTCTTTTTTCAACTCCGTCAAATGGCCCAAAACTTTATCCATACGTTGGCATCACCATCCACAACACCCACGCCAATTCGCATGTTTTTCCGACGCTCGATGCATTTCCTAGGATTTTTCTGGCGAAAATACCCTAAAACACTGGTCGGACGTGACGCAACGTTCGTTTTGTGTCCGTTGTTGTTCCAACCTTGCGTGGGGGTCTACGTTGGTTGTGCCCACATGTTTGCACACTTTGGTGCAATTGCATGCATGCGATCACATAGCCCCAGTGCAACCACCTCAGTTTCGGTCTGTCGGAGAGGGGGTTCCCAACTACAATTTTTTCGACTTCGTCAAATGGCCCGAAACTTTTTCCACACGTTGGCATCACCATCCACAGCACCCATGCCAAATTGCATATTTTCCGACGCTCGATGCATTTCCTAGGATTTTCCAAGCGAAAATACACTAAAACACTGGCCGGACGTGACGCAATATTCGTTTTGTGTCCGTTTTTTTTTCAATCTTGCATGGGGGGCTAAGTTGGCCGTGCCCACATGTATGCACACTTTGGTGCAATTGCATGCATGTGATCACATAGCCCCAGTACAACTAGCTCCGTTTCGGTCTGTGGGAGAGGGGGTTCCCAACTACGTTTTTTTCTGACTCTGTAAAATGGCCCGAAACTTTTTCCACACGTTGGCATCACCATCTTCAACACCCACGCCAATTTGCATAATTTTTCGAAACTCGATGCATTTCCTAGGATTTTCCAAGCGAAAAAACACTAAAACACTGGCCGGACGTGACGCAACGTTCGTTTTGTGCTCGTTTTCATTCTAACTTTGCGTGGGCGCCTACATTGGCCGTTCCCACATCTATGCATACTTTGGTACAATTGCAGGCATGCGATCGCGTAGCCCCAGTGCAACCAGCTCTGTTTCGGTCTATCGGAGAGGGGGTTCCCAACTACGTTTTTTTGACTCCGTTGGCATCGCCCCACACGTTGGCATCGCCATCCACAGCACCCACACCAATTTGCATATTTTTCCAAGCGCTCGATGCATTTCCTACGATATTTTCGATGAAAAACACAAACACTGGCCGGACGTGACGCAACGTTCGTCTTGTGTTCGTTTTTGTTCATCTCTTGCGTGGGGGCCTATGTTGAGCATGCACACAGCCTCCAAAAAATTGGTCTCGTTTCATGCATGCGATCACATACCCGTAGTGCAACTAGCACTATTTGGGTATGATGGTCCGGCTACTCTCAAAGACGTTTTTTTACCTCCACTGAGGGACACAAAACTTTTTCCACGTGCTCTGTGCACAATGTGGAGCACGCACGACAATTTTCAGTATTTTTTGACGTCCGGTGCATTTTCTAGGGTTTTTCAGGCGAAAATACCCTAAAACGCTGTCCGGACGTGGCGCGACATGTGTTTGGTGTCCGATTTTGTTCATATCTTGCGTGGGGGCCTACATTGGGCATGCACACACCCTCGCAAAATTTTCTTTTGTTTCATGCATGCGATCACGTACCGCTAGTGCAACCAGCATCGTTCTGGACTGCCAGTATTTTATGTGTTTGTTCCATATTTTTTAAGCCATATTTTTTGTATGACTTATTTCTTATGCTTTACACTAGTAGAAAACAGGGCTTTGGTCCAGGCCGGGTCAGCCCATTAATCCCGGTTCAGTCCAGAACTGGGACCAATTTGGGCATTGGTCCCGGTTCGTGAGCCCAGGGGGCCGGCCGGGCCACGTGGGCCATTGGTCCCGGTTCATCTGGACCTTTTGGTCCCGGTTGGTGGGATGAACTGGGACCAATGGGCCTCGCTCCTGGCCCACCACCATTGGTCCCGGTTCGTGGCTTGAACCGGGACCAAAGGCTCCCCTTTAGTCCCGGCTCATGTCACCAACCGGGACCAATGAGGTGCCTATATATACCCCTCGCTCGCGAGCAGAGCACCCCAGTGCTCTGTTTTTCTCTGGCCGAGGGGGAGAGGGCTTTGTGGTGCTCTAGCTCACCTCCTATGCACATGAGGTGTTCGATGGAATGCCCGAGCCACACTACTTAAGCTTTCTCCTCTCGAAGCTCGACCTCCAAGCTCCATTTTCCTCGAGATTTGTCTAGATTTAGCGGTCCGTCACGCCCCATCCCCGTCTTCACCGCCGTCGATCACCCGCGCCGATCTCATCACCGACACCACCGTGGTGAGCCTCTTGTTCTTATCTTCTTTCTGAAAGGAAAAATATTCTTACTTGTATGTTTATATAGATACTTGTATCATTTTCTTACATTTATTATTGCATCTTATATAGTGTGATGGTTTTGGTATCCGCCCCCATCGGCCCTCGTACTGTCTATGATTCGGATGTGGTATGTATATTATCTTTATAACTATTGGTTCATTTATTGTTTATGAAAATTATGCTGACCAACGTGACATAGATTTTATTTATCTAGGATGTATGTGAATCGGAAATGCCAACCGACCCTATTGTCGAGAGGTTAAATTGAGTTGAAGAAGAAAACAAGTTGTTGAAGGAAAAAATAAAAAAAATTGAGGAGGAGAAGATGATATTGGAGTTGCATGTTGCGGATGTCGTCGATGATCACAAGATCAAGATGGATGCAATGCGCTTGAAGATTAGAAAGATTAGAAAATATACCATTCATACCGAGGCTTGGTATAATTATGCCGTTGGATCAATTGTTACCTTGGTTGTGATTATGATCGCATTTGTTTTCGCATTGAAATGTTTTACATAGTTTCAATGTATGGTTTAATTAATTAGATGCTCTGGAGAGCTATATGTTGTTAGATGAGAACTATGTATGCACTTTGGTTTTAATGTGATGATGAACTTCTATTAATTTGGACACTTAATTATATATAATGCACGCAGATGAGCCGGCAATGGATGTACGGTGACAGACACACCCGCGAGTACATTAAGGGCGTGCATGAGTTTCTCGATGCGGCTGAGGCAAACAAGCAGAATGGTTTTTTGTGTTGTCCATGCACTGAATGTGGGAATACGAGGTCTTACTCTAACTGGAAAATCCTTCACTCCCACCTGCTTTACAAGGGTTTCATGCCACACTATAATGTTTGGACGAGGCACGGAGAAATAGGGGTTATGATGGAAGACGACGAAGAAGAAGACTACAATGAAAACTATGTGCCCCCTGAATACGGTGATGCTGCAACGGGGGCAGCTGGTGAAGATCAAGAGGAACCAGACGATGTGCCCAATGATGCTGCAACGGGTGAAGCTGCTGAAGATCAAGAGGAACCAGACGATGTGCCCGATGATGATGATCTCCACCGGGTCATTGTCGATGCAAGGACGCAATGCGAAAGTCAAAAGGAGAAGGTGAAGTTCGATCGCATGTTAGAGGATCACAAAAAAGGGTTATACCCCAATTGCGAAGATGGCAACACAAAGCTCGGTACCGTACTGGAATTGCTGCAGTGGAAGGCAGAGAATGCTGTGGCTGACAAAGGATTTGAGAAGCTATTGAAAATATTGAAGAAGAAGCTTCCAAAGGATAACGAATTGCCCAACAGTACATACGCAGCAAAGAAGGTCGTATGCCCTCTAGGATTGGACGTGGAGAATATACATGCAAGCCCTAATGACCGCATCCTCTACCGCGGTGCATACAAGGATCTGAACGCATGCCCGGTATGTGGTGCATTGCGGTATAAGATCAGACGAGATGACGCTGGTGATGTTGACGGCGAGCCCCCCAGGAAGAGGGTTCCTACGAAGATGATGTGGTATGCTCCTATAATACCACGGTTGAAACGTCTGTTCAAAAATGAAGAGCATGCCAAGTTGATGCGATGGCACAGTGAGAACCGAAAGAAAGACGGGAAGTTGAGAGCACCCGCTGACGGGTCGCAGTGGAGAAAAATCGAGAGAAAGTACTGGGATGAGTTTGCAAAGGACCCAAGGAATGTATGGTTTGCTTTAAGCGCGGATGGCATTAATCCTTTCGGGGAGCAGAGCAGCAATCACAGCACCTGGCCTGTGACTCTATGTATGTATAACCTTCCTCCTTGGATGTGCATGAAGCGGAAGTTCATTATGATGCCAGTTCTCATCCAAGGCCCTAAGCAACCCGGCAACGAAATTGATGTGTACCTAAGGCCATTAGTTGAAGAACTTTTACAGCTGTGGAATGAAAATGGTGTACGTACATGGGATGAGCATAGACAGGAGGAATTTAACATTAAGGCGTTGCTATTCGTGACCATCGATGATTGGCCCGCTCTTAGTAACCTTTCAGGACAGACAAACAAAGGATACCACGCATGCACGCACTGTTTAGATGACACTGAAAGTATATACCTGGACAAATGCAGGAAGAATGTGTACCTGGGCCATCGTCGATTTATTCCGACTAACCATCAATGTCGAAAGAAAGGCAAGCATTTCAAAGGCGAGCAGATCACCGAAAGAAGCCCGCCATGCGCACCGGTGATCACGTGCTTGCTATGGTCAATGATTTACACTACGTAATCTTTGGAAAGGGTCCCGGTGGACTAGCTGTTCCGAATGACGCTGAGGGACATGCACCCATGTGGAAGAAGAAATCTATATTTTGGGACCTACCCTACTGGAAAGACCTAGAGGTCCGCTCCTCAATCGACGTGATGCACGTGACGAAGAACCTTTGCGTGAACCTGCTAGGCTTCTTGGGCGTGTATGGGAAGACAAAAGATACACCTGAGGCACGGGAGGACCTGCAACGTTTGCACGAAAAAGACGGCATGCCTCCGAAGCAGTATAAAGGTCCTGCCAGCTACGCTCTTACGAAAGAAGAGAAAGAAATCTTCTTTGAATGCCTGCTCAGTATGAAGGTCACGATTGGCTTCTCGTCGAATATAAAGGGAATAATAAATATGCTAGAGAAAAAGTTTCAGAACCTAAAGTCTCATGACTGCCACGTGATTATGACGCAACTGCTTCCGGTTGCATTGAGGGGGCTTCTACTGGAAAACGTCCGATTAGCCATTGTGAAGCTATGTGCCTTCCTCAATGCAATCTCTTAGAAGGTGATCGATCCAGAAATCGTACCAAGGCTAAGGAGTGATGTGGCGCAATGTCTTGTCAGTTTCGAGCTGGTGTTCCCACCATCCTTCTTCAATATCATGACGCACGTCCTAGTTCATCTAGTCGACGAGATTGTCATCCTGGGGCCCGTATTTCTACACAATATGTTCCCCTTTGAGAGGTTCATGGGAGTCCTAAAGAAATATGTCCGTAACCGCGCTAGGCCAGAAGGAAGCATCTCCATGGGCCATCAAACAGAGGATGTTATCGAGTTTTGTGTTGACTTCATTCCTGGCCTTAAGAAGATAGGTCTCCCTAAATCGCGGTATGAGGGGAGACTGATTGGAAAAGGCACTCTTGGAAGAGACTCAATAATATGCAGGGACGGATATTCTTGGTCTCAAGCACACTACACAGTTCTACAGAACTCTACCTTGGTGACCCCATATGTCGATGAACACAAGAACAGTCTGCGCTCCAAACACCCGGAGCAGTGCGACGACTGGATTACATGTGAACACATCAGGACTTTCAGCAGTTGGTTGGAAACACGTCTCAGAGGTGACAACACTGTTTGTGATGAGTTGTACTTGTTGTCCAGGGGACCATCTTTGACTGTATTGACTTACAAAGGATATGAGATAAATGGGAATACATTTTACATGATCGCCCAAGATCAAAAGAGCACCAACCAAAACAGCGGTGTCCGCTTTGATGCAGCAACCGAGAGCGGAAAGGACACATATTATGGTTACATAGTGGACATATGGGAACTTGACTACGGACCTGATTTTAAGGTCCCTTTGTTTAAGTGCAAATGGGTCAATCTGTTAGGCGGCGGGGTACAGGTAGACCCACAGTACGGAATGACAACAGTGGATCTGAAAAATCTTGGGTACACTGACGAACCATTCGTCCTAGCCAATGATGTGGCACAGGTTATCTATGTGAAGGACATGTCTACCAAACCGAGAAAAAGAAAACATAAGGAAGCGAATACATCATACGATGAGCCAAAGCGCCACATAGTTCTTTCAGGAAAAAGGGACATCCTGGGAGTGGACGGCAAGACAGACATGTCTGAAGATTATGAAAAGTTTCATGAAATTCCTCCCTTCAATGTTAAGGCTGACCCAAGCATCCTGATAAACAATGAAGATTATCCATGGTTACGGCGCAATAAGCAAATGACACAAGTGAAGAAAAAGTGAAGACTTTCTTCCGCAACTATTATGATGATACCATGCCAACTTTGTAACACACGAACATGCTACCATTGTCCGTTTTGTACATGCACATGCTATGTGGGTGAAATTATGATACCATCCCAACTTTCAACTTTTTCAGAGTTCATTTGAAAGTGATTGTCCATTTTGTACATGAAGTGCATCAAGTTTTCTCTATAAGCGCATCTATTCTCATTTTTTTAGTAAGTTAATCACAAACTTGTGATTCAAACAATTTTCAAAGAATTCAAATTTTGACTATTCAAATTTGAAAACTAATGGCACTAACAGAAAGTTTTTAATTTTTCTAAAACTAATGGCACTAACAGAAAGTTTATAATTTTGCTAACCTAAAAGCAAACATAATTAAAAATTAAAGCAAAAAACAAAATAAAATAAATAATGCAAAAAGCAAATCAAAAAAACTGGAAAAAACTATTTTTATAGTAAAGTTAATCACAAAATAAAATAAATAAAGCAACAAAGAAAAAAAAATTAAAAAAGTGTTTTCAAATTTGAAAACTAATGGCACTAACAGAAAGTTTATAATTTTTCTAAAACTAATGGCACTAACAGAAAGTTTATAATTTTGCTAACCTAAAAGCAAACAGGATTAAAAATTAAAGCAAAAAACAAAAGAAAATAAATAATGCAAAAAACAAATCAAAAAAACAGGAAAAAACTATTTTTATAGTAAAGTTAATCACAAAATAAAATAAATAAAGCAACAAAGAAAACAAAAAACTAAAAAATGTTTTCAAATTTGAAAACTAATGGCACTAACAGAAAGTTTATAATTTTTCTAAAACTAATGGCACTAACAGAAAGTTTATAATTTTGCTAACCTAAAAGCAAACAGAATTAAAAATTAAAGCAAAAAAACAAAAGAAAATAAATAATGCAAAAAAACAAATCAAAAAGAGAGGAAAAAACTATTTTTATAGTAAAGTTAATCACAAAATAAAATAAATAAAGCAACAAAGAAAACAAAAAAACCAAAAAAGTGTTTTCAAATTTGAAAACTAATGGCATTAACAAAAAGTTTATAATTTTTCTAAAACTAAAAGCATAAAGAATTAAAAAATAAAGAAAAAAACAAAAGAAAAATAAATAAAGCAACAAAAAAACAAAAAAAATGCCACCTACTGGGCCATCACGGCCTGAATACGACTAGAAACCCTACCATGGGCCAGGATTCAGGCCCGCAGCAGGCCCAGTAGGCCCACAGGCATTGCAGTGACAGATTAGGCCTGAAAGCCTGCAGTTGAGAGGAGCTCGGGACGGTGGTCGCAGCAGCGCTTATAAACCACTCCCGAGCCCTCTCAACTAGCGAGGTGGGACTAAACTTTTGGGCGCGGGGCAGCACAAGGCCATTGGTCCCGGTTGGTGGCACCAACCGGGACTAAAGGGGGCATTGGTCACGGTTCATGGCACAAACCGGGACCAATGCCCCTCTTTAGTCCCGGTTGGTGCCACGAACCGGGACCATAGGCCTCTGCTTCCCGCCCTTTCGACTGCTGAAAAGAGACCTATGGTCCCGGTTGGTGGCACGAACCGGAACCATAGGTGTGCATTGGTCACGGTTCGTGCCACGAACCGGGACCATTGCTCTGGGTATATAAGGTAGCACTTGTGAAAATTTCGCCAACCGCTCCCATTCGCCCCCAACGCCGCCAGGCCGTTCGTCGTCGTTGTCGCCGCCCCGAGCCCGTCATCGCCCGCTCCCCGTCGACGTCGCCCCGCGCCGCCGCAGGCCTTCTCCCTGTCGCTGCGTGCGCCGTCGCCGGCCTCCTCCTCGTCGTTGCATGCGCCATCTCCGGCCCCCTCCCCGTCGCCCCGCGCCGCGTCACCGGCCTCCCCCGCGCCATCGCCAGCCTCCTCCCCGTCCCCAGCCTCCTCCCCGTCGCGCCCCCAGTGAGCTCCCCGCCCCTTCCCATCGATCCCTGTCGCTCTGACCATCGCCGCCGCCGCCACTGCTCTCTGTGTGTGATAAAAATTTTCATATGTGTATGTATATGCTCATATGTATTTGGATTTGGCTATGTATGTATGTATATGCTCATATGTATGTATGTATGTATGTATATGCTCTCTGTATATGGATCTGGCTATGTATATGCTCTCTGTATATGCTCATGGATTATTTTCTATATATGAATTATTTTTTTGTTCATGGATATATGCTAAAGAAAACGAGGGGGGTGATAGATGATGATGAGGGGTCGAGAGGGGGACGAGAGGTCGAGAGGGGTCGAGGGGAGAAAAAAATGTTATCAGGGACGAGGGTCATCGAGGGGTCGAGAGAGGGACGAGGGGTCGAGAGGGGTACGAACCGGGACCAATACTCTGTGTATATAAGCATGACTTAGAAAGAAGAAGAGGAGAGGAAGAAGAGGAGAAATAAATAAGAAGAAGAAAAAAGAAGAAAAAGAAGAGGAGAAGAAGAAAGGAATAGTGGAGAAGAAGAGAAAATAGAATATATTCTATTTTTTCTTCTTCTCCACTATTCCTTTCTTCTTCTCCTCTTTTTTTCTTCTTTTTTTTCTTCGATCTTCTCCTCTAGCTATTCCTTTATTCTTCTCCTCTTTTTTCTTCTTCTTCTTCTTCTTCTTCTTCTTCTTCTTCTTCTTCTTCTTCTTCTTCTTCTTCTTCTTCTTCTTCTTCTTCTTCTTCTTCTTCTTCTTCTTCTTCTTCTTAATTTTTATCGGGAAAGAGGGTGTCGAGGATCGCCGAGGGGTCGAGGGTCGGGAACTAGGGTAGAGGGTCGAGGGTTCCAGGGTCGTCTAGGGGTCGAGGGTTCCAGGGTCGTCGAGGGTTAGAGGGGTCGAGGATCGCCGAGGGGTCGAGAGAGGTTTCCTAGTGTCAAAGTATTGAAGAAATCCATGGCTTCATCATTAGCTGGAAGTAACCAGGGCATGACGAAGTCCTCCAAAGTTATTTTGGAATGGTATCCCGGATAGGATAATTTGCCTTTTTGCATGAATTTCAGCAAAGGCCTTCCAAATAACGATATTTGGAAGGTTCTTGCTGAACTTTGTACCAAAAAGCGAATTAGCCTATCTAGGACTCCGTTCCAAAATAACTTTGGAGAGCTTCGTACCATCATGCACCTGTTACTTTCGCCTAATGATGAAGACATGGTTTTGTTGAATCCTTTGACACTAGGCAACCTCCCGACCCCTCGGCGATCCTCTCGAACATGAGAGGAAGAAGAGGATCGCCGAGGGGTCGAGGGTTCCAGGGTCGTCGAGGGTTCGAGGGGTCGAGGATCGCCAAGGGGTCGAGAGAGAGATTTCCTAGTGTCAAAGTATTGAAGAAATCCATGGCTTCATCATTAGCCGGAAGTAACCAGGGCATGATGAAGTCCTCCAAATTTATTTTGGAATGGTGTCCCGGATAGGATAATTTGCCTTTTTGTATGAATTTCAGCAAAGGCCTTCCAAAATAATGATATTTGGAAGGTTCTTGCTGAACTTTGTACCAAAAAGCGAATTATCCTATCTAGGACTCCGTTCCAAAGTAACTTTGGAGAGCTTTGTACCATCATGCACCTGTTACTTTCGCCTAATGATGAAGACATGGTTTTGTTGAATCCTTTGACACTAGGCAACCTCCCGACCCCTCGGCGATCCTCTCGAACATGAGAGGAAGAAGAGGATCGCCGAGGGGTCGAGGGTTCCAGGGTCGTCGAGGGTTCGAGGGGTCGAGGATCGCCAAGGGGTCGAGAGAGAGATTTCCTAGTGTCAAAGTATTGAAGAAATCCATGGCTTCATCATTAGCCGGAAGTAACCAGGGCATGACGAAGTCCTCCAAATTTATTTTGGAATGGTGTCCCGGATAGGATAATTTGCCTTTTTGTATGAATTTCAGCAAAGGCCTTCAAATAATGATATTTGGAAGGTTCTTGCTGAACTTTGTACCAAAAAGCGAATTATCCTATCTAGGACTCCGTTCCAAAGTAACTTTGGAGAGCTTCGTACCATCATGCACCTGTTACTTTCGCCTAATGATGAAGACATGGTTTTGTTGAATCCTTTGACACTAGGCAATCTCCCGACCCCTCGGCGATCCTCTCGAACATGAGAGGAAGAAGAGGATCGCCGAGGGGTCGAGGGTTCCAGGGTCGTCGAGGGTTCGAGGGGTCGAGGATCGCCAAGGGGTCGAGAGAGAGATTTCCTAGTGTCAAAGTATTGACGAAATCCATGGCTTCATCATTAGCCGGAAGTAACCAGGGCATGACGAAGTCCTCCAAATTTATTTTGGAATGGTGTCCCGGATAGGATAATTTGCCTTTTTGTATGAATTTCAGCAAAGGCCTTCAAAATAATGATATTTGGAAGGTTCTTGCTGAACTTTGTACCAAAAAGCGAATTATCCTATCTAGGACTCCGTTCCAAAGTAACTTTGGAGAGCTTCGTACCATCATGCACCTGTTACTTTCGCCTAATGATGAAGACATGGTTTTGTTGAATCCTTTGCCACTAGGCAACCTGCCGACCCCTCGGCGATCCTCTCGAACATGAGAGGAAGAAGAGGATCGCCGAGGGGTCGAGGGTTCCAGGGTCGTCGAGGGTTCGAGGGGTCGAGGATCGCCGAGGGGTCGAGAGAGAGATTTCCTAGTGTCAAAGTATTGAAGAAATCCATGGCTTCATCATTAGCCGGAAGTAACCAGGGCATGACGAAGTCCTCCAAAGTTATTTTGGAATGGTGTCCCGGATAGGATTATTTGCCTTTTTGTATGAATTTCAGCAATGGCCTTCCAAATAACGATATTTGGAAGGTTCTTGCTGAACTTTGTACCAAAAAGCGAAATATCCTATCTAGGACTCCGTTCCAAAATAACTTTGGAGAGCTTCGTACCATCATGCACCTGTTACTTTCGCCTAATGATGAAGACATGGTTTTGTTTAATCTTTTGACACTAGGCAACCTCCCGACCCCTCGGCGATCCTCTTGAACATGAGAGGAAGAAGAGGATCACTGAGGGGTCGAGGGTTCCAGGGTAGTTGAGGGTTCGAGGGGTCGAGGATCGCCGAGGGGTCGAGAGAGAGATTTCCTAGTGTCAAAGTATTGAAGAAATCCATGGCTTCATCATTAGCTGGAAGTAACCAGGGCATGACGAAGTCCTCCAAAGTTATTTTGGAATGGTGTCCCGAATAGGATAATTTTCCTTTTTGTATGAATTTCAGCAAAGGCCTTTCGAATAACGATATTTGGAAGGTTCTTGCTGAACTTTGTACCAAAAAGCGAATTATCCTATCTAGGACTCTGTTCCAAAATAACTTTGGAGAGCTTCATACCATCATGCACCTGTTACTTTCGCCTAATGATGAAGACATGGTTTTGTTGAATCCTTTGACACTAGGCAACCTCCCGACCCCTCGGCGATCCTCTCGAACATGAGAGGAAGAAGAGGATAAAAAAAGAAGAGGAAGAAGAAAAAAAGAGGAGAAGAAAGAGTAGAGGAGTTCTTCTCCTCTATTCTTTCTTCTCCTCTTTTTTTTCTTCTTCTTCCTCTTTTTTTATCGGGAACGAGGGTCGTCGAGGGACATATAGATGTAGTGTCGTCGTTGTCGATATATACCCCCTCCCGATAGCTTCAACACGTGGCGGGGGGGTCAATATTACCCCCTCCTTGAAGCGTTCTCGAGGCCACCCCAAACCCTTGAAGCGTTGTCGAGGCCACCCCAAACCCTAGAGAAGCAGCATCGAGGCCACTAATTAATATATATGATTCCTTACTATGATTAGGTAGCTAGTTCTATTTTTGGCACTAATATATCCATCTGTCATGTTTGAATAATAATTGCCATGTTGTAAATATTTTTAGAAACTATGGACACCGCCCGAGACGAAGCAAAAGAAGCGTTGTTGAGGGACATAATCGCAGAAGGAAGTGATGCCGTCTCGTTGTTTCTCAACGACACCGATGGTCTGGAAGGAGAGGGTGAAGAAGCTGGCTACGGTGACCTAATGCCGGTGCAAGAAGAAGAACATGAGGACGGCTCCGGTGACCCACTGCCGGTGCAAGAAGGAGACCGTGATGACGGCTCCGGTGACCGAACCGAGTCCGGCCAGGTATATATATTAGTTAAGCCTGTGCTGACTAGCTGATTGATGCATTCATTATTTTGGTATGTACACATATTAATTAAGTCTTTATTCTTTTTTCTAGCCCTCCGGATCGAGCACAACTTCGGTAAAGAGACAAGGCCCGAAGAAAAAGTTGAGCTCGGATGAAAAGTTTGAGATCATAGCAATCGCGCCCGACGGCCAACCGATTGAACCCATCCGAACAAAGAACGCATTTGTTGCTCAGTGAGGGGTTCTGGTTAGGGACAAGATCCCGATAAGCATCCAACAATGGTTTAAGCCGGCTACAGAAGACCCTGAGGTGTCTTATGTCAATGATATGCAGAAAAATGATCTTTGGACTGAGCTGAAGTCAAATTTCACCCTACCGCCAGAGGATAATCCAGAGAACCCAGTTAAAGAGCAATTAATCAAGTCTTTTGCTCTTAAGAGGATGGCAGAACTATTCAGGAGGTGGAAGAAAGAGCTGAATAAGTTTGTCGAAAATAATGAGACACCAGAATTCAAGGGCAGATATGAGAAGATCAGAGATCACTTGCCCGCATTTGTGGCCCACAAGACATCGTAAAATAGTAAGAAGATGTCGGCGACAAACAAGCAAAATGCTTCAAAGAAGAAGCTTCACCATCGCACGGGGTCAGGTGGCTACCTCGTAGCCCGGCCTAAGTGGGCCAAGACTGAGAATGATCTGGTTGATAAAGGGATCGAACCAGAGACAATTAGCTAGGCAGACCATTGCCGGACTTGGTTCTTCGGGGCTGGCGGAACCTTGGACCCTGTAACAGGGAAGTGCATTTGGACGAACGATCAAATGGACATACCAGTCAGGAAGCTTAAGCAGTATATCGAAGCAGCGCAGCAAGGGAAGTTCTTTCCAGACAGAGAGAACGACGAGCTCACAATGTCCCTCGGGAATCTTGAGCACCCTGGACGGACACGAGGCACGCCAGGCTCCATTCCGTGGAAGGTTGGATTTCCGGACGCAGGCGGTTACAAATCCCATGAGAGGAGGAAAAAAGTGCAGCAGACCCAAATGCAGGCACTGCAAACAAGGGTAGACGCGATAGAGGAACAAGAAGCAAATCGCAGCAAACATACTGCCAAAGCTTCCCCCGAAGCTAACCCGCCATCTCAGCACAGAAGCGGCGTGGCTTCCACCGAGCTGCTTCAGCCGGAGCATGCCTTGACGGCTCCTGCCAGCTATCCCATGGATGCTATCACGGAATCTCAAAATTGCCACCTTATGACGCAATAGATGAATTTGAAGGTCAAGGCGGCTGTTGGCTCTGTTTATCCTACTGAACCCGGCGCAACTTTTCACTGCCGGCCGATTCCAGAAGGATATGCTAGGGTGATGGTGGATGAAATAACGGAGGGATTTGAGGACCTCCAGCTTGACCACCCTACCGGTGAAGGGGAGACTCGGCTGGGGTCTGCTCTGAAGACTCCATGCCAATGGCGGAAGGAGCTCATCAACCTTCCGAACTGGACGCCTCCGCCTCCTCCTCCTCCTCCGGCGAGTCAGGGCACTCCGCCTCCTCCACCGCCTCCTCCTCCGGCGAGTGACGATCAGGGCCCTCGGCCGGCTCCTTCTCCAGCGCGTGGCGGCACTCCGCCTACGCCGGCGCGCCCGAGCAGCCAGCCTCCTCCTTCTCCGCCTCGTCAGCAAGGGCGGAAGAGACCCGCCACCGCTCCAGCAGCTGCTCCGGCGCGTTGTAGTCCTTCTCCTCCGCCTCGTAAGCAAGTAAAGAAGACAACCGCTTCGTCTTCTCGGCCGGCGTCTAGCAGTACAACCAGAGGCGGGAGGACATACAGATTCGGTCCTTCTCTGAAGAGTCCACAGAAGTTACCATACGAGAGGACCCTGGAGGAGAATGCGAAGATTGCGCGAACCGAAGTGGATGACTGGTTTCAAGGGTTGAAAGCAAAGAGACATCCACCTCCGGAGGAGAAGGTAGATCCGGTGAAAGTGAAGCGCACTCTGGCTGCCCTGGCAAAACCACCCAAGTCTCCGCCGAAAGGCAACTATGAGCGCATTACTGCAAAGACATGGGCCGAAGCGGAGCGGTCGGGAAGTACAGTCAGTGATCAAAGGCTGAAAGAATGACGAGCAGCTGGGAAACAAATTGCCCAGCTCGGCGAACAAGCGAAGCAATCATGCCCCCCGCTCAAGGTGCCTAGCGACATCGTCGATCCGAGGATGGTTCCCGGTTATGGCAACGTTGATGATTACCTGCCCAACGATGTACATTATGATCCCATGGAGGTGCAGATACACAGATACGAGTACGGGAAGCCTCTCATCAAATATGAAAAATCTTAAACAACGATGATGCGAAGATTACATGATTGGTACTTGAAAATCTGCAGAGAGTCTGGGGGGAGGAGTACTTTGTATGCGAGAGTTAAACCGGAGCATGACTTCGTTGGAATTGAACTGTTGCCTATTCCATTTGAGGAGTTCTATCAGTTTTTCAATCAATTGGCCCTCGATAAAACAACGATCACCTGCTACTATCTGTAAGTACTACTACTTCTGTCATTAAGTCTCTCTATATAGCTCATCTCTTTCATTGCATGTATTTATAATTATCCTCACTATATTATGCAGATTGAAGATCGCCGAATTGAAGAAAAGACAAATCGGTGATATTGGGTTCGTTAACACA
Source organism: Triticum aestivum (assembly GCF_018294505.1). NCBI lineage: Eukaryota > Viridiplantae > Streptophyta > Magnoliopsida > Poales > Poaceae > Triticum > Triticum aestivum. The sequence goes on along the minus strand of NC_057806.1, from coordinate 693,227,717 downwards.
TATCTCATAGATGCAACTGAGGTTGAACATCGTCCTGAAGATACCGAGACCAACTTGCTATGATCATTCAAAAAAAATGAAAACAAAGATATAATACTCTTTCCTTACAACTTCAAGTGAGTGTTACTGTCTTGTGCATATTCGGTTTCCCTTATATATTAGTCCAGGTTATAGTAATGTAATTGATGAGTTATGCATGCGTGTGCAGTTTCCACTATATTCTCCTAGAGATTAGGCTTGAGCAGGGAGTAGTAACCGTCTTGGACTCTAAACGAAAAGATCCCCACGAGTATGCGGACATGACTGAAATCCTCAAGAAGTAAGTTAAATCGATCGTTATCCACCATATCAGCAACTTTGTTCATTTCCTGATATCAAGTAATTGTTTTTTTTGTCCGACAGGGTTTGGAGAAAATTCACCAGAAAAGTTCCGGGACTGCCGAAGGAGATGGAATTTAGACACCCGAAAGTAAGTACTATAGTAGCATGTTCCGCGCATCTCCTAGTGATTCAAGTGCTAGTTTCATCAATACCATTTAGCATTCTTGCTTATCAGTTTGATTGACCTCTATTTCCTGTAAAGTGGTTGTGGCAGGAACAAGGGAATGATTTCTATGGATACTACGTCTGCGAGTCCATCCGCCACACGACCTGTGAGCGGGGCGGTTACTCTGACGAACAATATGAAGTACGTAAATAACAACATTCACAATTTTATTTTATTACCATCATTTGTGTTGAGTTTCATTCATTCATATATATATGTATTGACCCCCTTCTTCAAATTAGATGTTTCGGAAGAGGGATGAACTCCTAGCACCAGCAATTCAAGAGGAATTGGCGGCATTCTTTCTTGACCACGTGATCGCTGAAGATGGAGAATACTATGTGGACCATGAGTCCGTATGATTATATTTGTAAGAGATAATTATTGTATATATGTAGCTGGTAGTGTCGGATAGATATACGAGAACTTGTTGTTCGACCAATCTCTCGGAGAAGGAGAGGTGGTCGATATCACTTCTCTCTGTATGCATATATGTTCATGACGATCTTCTGTTTCCTTCGTTTTCTTACTAGCTAGCTAGCGTGTCTAGTCCTCTCTACACGTATGTATAGTACGTAGCATCGACCAAGCACGGACATAAGAGAGGACACTTCTCTCTATTAATTATAGCTAGCTAACACAATATATGAAACACCTAAATTAACCCCCCAAAACCCCCAAAACCCCCAACCCCCCCTTCAAAAAAACAAAAACCCCAGCCACAGAAATGTTGACGCGTGGATGCCTATTGGTCCCGGTTGGTGCCACCAACCGGAACCAAAGGGTCTCCTGCCTGGGCTCCGCGCACAGGCCACGTGGAGGCCCATCAGTCCCGGTTCTGGATTGAACCGGGACTAACGGGACAGGGCATTAGTACCAACACTTTAGTCCCGGTTCAGGAACCGGGACTAAAGGCCCTTACGAATCGGGACAACAGGCCCTTTTTCTACCAGTGTTAGCAAATATTCGTGTACAAATGCATCATCGAATAAACACTCTCGAATGAAAGGATGGAACAAATTTCACTCAAATTTCGTTGAACATAGATAAGATATTTTACATAGTCGAGCGAACTCGATAATTATAAGTTCATACATAACGTCTACAACTTAGGCTTAGAACGACATAACGAGATTAACCTAAAAAGACATTAAAAATAAAATAAAACTACTGCTCGTCGCTATCGACGAGGTCGACCGGGCCGTTGTCGTCGTCATCGTCGCTGCTGGACCGGTTCGCGAGGTCATCCCAGTCGACTAGGCCGTCGTCAGGTGCCTCTTCCGCCACCTCCGCCGGCGCCTGCTACGATGCCTGCTGCCACTCCGGCGGCACCTGCTGCCACTCCGCCGGCGCCTACTCCCACTCCACTGGCTCCATCGCCACCTACTCGGCCGCCATCGCCTCGGCCTCTTCGATTGAGGCCATGACCTCGGCGGCCTCCCTCGTGGCCGCCGCCACCTCCGACGCCCGTAGGGTCACGTGGTACCCCGGGGTGTCATCCGGATCGCCGTCCTTGCAGAGGAATACTTGCTCTGACAGCAACTCGAACTCCGGCGGCGAGATGGGTCGGCCGGGGCGGGCGCTGCTGCCAAGTGCGCACCGTGGCCACGGTTTCATCCACGGCGATCCTGTGGCGGAGGCGGGGCGCGAAGACGGCCGCTGCGGCCTGATACGTCTCCAACATATCTATAACTTTTGATTGTTCCATGCTATTATATTATCTATAACTTTTATATTATATTTGGGACTAACCTATTAACCGGAGGCCCAGCCTAAATTGCTATTTTTTGCCTATTTCAGTGTTATGCAGAAAAGGAATGTCAAACAGAGTCCAAACGGAATGAAACCTTCGGGAGCGTGATTTTTGGAACAAACGTGATCCAGGAGACTTGGAGTGGACGTCAAGAAACAATGGATGAGGCCACGAGGTAGGGGGTGCGCCTACCCCCCTATGCGCGCCCTCCACCCTCGTGGGCCCCTCGTTGCTCCACCGACCTACTTCTTCCTCCTATATATACCTACATACCCCGAAAACATCAGAGAGCACCACGAAACCTATTTCCACCGCCGCAACCTTCTGTACAAAAGAGATCCCATCTTGGGGCCTTTTCTGAAGCTCCGCCGGAGGGGGCATTGATCACGGACGGCCTCTACATCAACTCGATGGCCCCTCCGATGATGTGTGAGTAGTTTACCTCAGACCTTCGGGTCCATAGTTATTAGCTAGATGGCTTCTTCTCTCTCTTTGGATCTCAATACAAAGTTCTCCTCAATTCTCTTGGAGATCTATTCGATGTAATCTTCTTTTGCGGTGTGTTTGTCGAGATCCGATGAATTGTGGGTTTATGATAAAGTTTATCTATGAACAATATTTGAATCTTCTCTGAATTCTTATATTATGATTGGTCTATCTTTGCAAGTCTCTTCAAATTATCAGTTTGGTTTGGCCTACTAGATTGATCTTTCTTGCAATGGGAGAAGTTCTTAGCTTTGGGTTCAATCTTGCGGTGCTCGATACCAGTGACAAAAAGGGAAATGACACGTATTGTATTGTTGCCATCAAGGATAAAAAGATGGGGTTTATATCATATTGCATGAATTTATCCCTCTACATCATGTCATCTTGCTTAACGCGTTACTCTATTCTTATGAACTTAATACTCTAGATGCATGCTAGATAGCGGTCGATGTGTGGAGTAATAGTAGTAGATGTAGGCAGGAGTCGGTCTACTTGTCACGGACGTGATGCCTATATACATGATCATACCTAGATATTCTCATAATTATTCGATTTTCTATCAATTGCTCGACAGTAATTTGTTCACCCACCGTAATACTTATGCTATCTTGAGAGAAGCCACTAGTGAAACCTATGGCCCCCATGTCTATTTTCCATCATACAAGTTTCCAATCTATTTTATTTTTGCAATCTTTACTTTCAATCTATATCACAAAAATACTAAAAATATTTATTTTATTATTATTATCTCTATCAGATCTCACTCTTGCAAGTGGCCGTGAAGGGATTGACAACCCCTTTATCGTGTTGGTAGCGAGGTTCTTATTTGTTTGTGTAGGTACGAGGTGACTCGCGTGTGGTCTCCTACTGGATTGATACCTTGGTTCTCAAAAAACTGAGGGAAATATTTACGCTGCTTTGCTGCATCACCCTTTCCTCTTCAAGGGTAGACCAACGCAGTGCTCAAGATGTAGCAAGAAGGATTTTTGGCGCCGTTTCTGGGGAGACCTACGCCAAGTCAAGACATACCAAGTACCCATCACAACTCTTATCCTTCGCATTACATTATTTGCCATTTGCCTCTCGTTTTCCTCTCCCCCACTTCACCCTTGCCGTTTTATTCGCCCTCTTTTCTTTTCGCCCTCTCTTTCCATTCGCTTTTTCTTCGCTTGTTTGCTCGTGTGTTGGATTGCTTGCTTGTCACGATGGCTCAAGATAATACTAAATTGTGTGACTTTGACAATACCAACAATAATGATTTTATTAGCACTCCGATTGCTCCTCTTACCGATGCTGAATCTTGTGAAATTAATACTGCTTTGCTGAATCTTGTCATGAAATATCCATTTTCTGGCCTTCCTAGTGAAGATGTCGTTACCCATCTAAACAACTTTGTTGATTTGTGTGATATGAAAAAGAAGAAAGATGTGGATAATGATATTGTTAAACTTAAGCTATTTCCATTTTCTCTTAGAGATCGTGCTAAAGCTTGGCTTTCGTCTTTGCCTAAAAATAGTATTGTTTCATGGAATAAGTGCAAAAATGTTTTTATCTCTAAGTATTTTCTTCCCGCTAAGATCATCTCTCTTAGAAACGATATTATGAATTTTAAGCAACTTGATCATGAACATGTTGCAGAATCTTGGGAGAGGATGAAATTAATGATACGTAATTGCCCTACACATGGTTTGAATTTATGGATGATTATACAAAAAAATTAGGCCGGATTGAATTTTGCTTCTAGAAATCTTTTAGATTCGGCCGCGGGAGGCACTTTTATGGAAATCACTTTAGGAGAATCTACCAAACTCCTAGATAATATTATGGTTAATTATTCTCAATGGCACACCGAAAGATCTACTAGTAAAAAAGTTCATGCGATTGAAGAGATTAATGTTTTGATTGGAAAGATGGATGAACTTATGAAATTGTTTGCTAATAAGAGTGCTCCTACTGATCCTAATGATATGCCTTTGTCTACTTTGATTGAGAATAATAATGAATCTATGGATGTGAATTTTGTTGGTAGGAACAATTTTGGTAACAACGTGTATAGAGGTAATTTTAATCCTAGGCCGTTTCCTAGTAATTACTTTAATAATTATGGTAATTCCTACAACAATTCTTATGGAAATTATAATAATATGCCCTCTGATTTTGAATCTACTATTAAATAATTTATTAGTTTGCAAAAGAGTTTCAATGCTTTTATTGAAGAAAAATTGCTTAAGATTGATGAGTTGGCTAGGAACGTGGATAGAATTTCTCTTGATGTTGATTCTTTGAAACTTAGATCTATTCCACCTAAGCATGATATCAATGAGTCTCTCGAAGCCATGAGAATTTCCATTGATGAGTGCAAAGAAAGAACCGCTAGGATGCGTGCTAAGAAAGATTGCTTTGTGAAAGCGTGTTCTTCTAGTTTTCATGATAATAAAGATGAAGATCTAAAAGTGATTGATGTGTCCCCTATTAAATCCTTATTTTGCAATATGAATCTTGATAATGATGGGACTGGAGATGAGTCAACTTTAGTTAGAAGGCGTCCCAAAAATTCGGAGTTTTTAGATCTTGATGCAAAAGTTGATAAAAGTGGGATTGGAGAGGTCAAAACTTTAAATAGCAATGAACCCACTATCTTGGATTTCAAGGAATTTAATTATGATAATTGATCTTTGATAGATTTTATTTCCTTGTTGCAATCCGTGCTAAATTCTCCTCATGCTTATAGTCAAAATAAAGCTTTTACTAAACATATCGTTGATGCTTTAATGCAATCTTATGAAGAAAAACTTGAGTTGGAAGTTTCTATCCCTAGAAAACTTTATGATGAGTGGGAACCTACTATTAAAATTAAAATTAAAGATCATGAATGCTATGATTGGTGTGATTTGGTGCTAGTGTTTCCACGATCCCAAAAACTTTGTGTGATTTGCTAGGTTTCCGTGAATTTGATGATTGTTCTTTAAACTTGCACCTTGCGGATTCCACAGTTAAGAAACCTATGGGAAAAATTAATGATGTTATTATTGTTGCAAATAGGAATTATGTGCCCGTAGATTTCAATGTTCTTGATATAGATTGCAATCCTTCATGTCCTATTATTCTTGGTAGACCTTTCCTTAGAACGATTGGTGCAATTATTGAAATGAAGAAAGAAAATATTAGATTCCACTTTCCGTTAAGGAAAGGCATGGAACTCTTCCCTAGAAAGAAAATTAAATTACCATATGAATCTATTATGAGAGCCACTTATGGATTGCCTACCAAAGATGGCAATACCTAGATCTATCCTCGCTTTTATGCCTAGCTAGAAGCGTTAAACGATAGCGCTTGGTGGGAGGCAACCCAAATTTATTTTTATTCCTTGATTTTTTTTCCTGTTTAGTAATAAATAATCTATCTAGCCTATGTTCTGGTTTTGTTTTTTGTGTTTAATTAGTGTTTGTGCCAAGTAGAACCGTTGGGAAGACTTGGGGAAAGTCTTTTTGATCTTGCTGTAAAAACAGAAACTTTAGCGCTCACGAGAATTGCTGCCATTTTTTATTGGAGAGTGATATTTAGTTAATTATTTTTTAAGATGATTAATAGATAAATTACTCACGTCTAGAAATTTATTTTAGAATTTTTGGGGTTCCAGAAGCATGCATTAGTTAAAGATTACTACAGACTGTTCTGTTTTCGACAGATTCTGACTTTCGTGTGTTGTTTGCTTATTTTGATGAATCTATGGCTTGTAATGGAGTTTATAAACCATAGAGAATTTGTAATACAGTAGGTTTAACACCAATATAAATAAAGAATGTGTTCATTACATTACCTTGAAGTGGTGTTTTGTTTTCTTTCGCTAACGGAGCTCACAAGATGTTCTGTTAAGTTTTGTGTTGTGAAGTTTTCAAGTTTTGGGTAAAGATTTGATGGATTATGGAACAAGGAGTAGAAAGAGCCTAAGCTTTGGGATTCCCAAGGCACCCCAAGGTAAAATACAAGGACACCAAAAAGCCTAAGCTTGGGGATGCCCCGAAAGGCATCCCCTCTGTTGTCTTCGTTCATCGGTAACTTTAGTTGGAGCTATATTTTTATTCGCCACATGATATGTGTTTTTCTTGGAGCGTCTTGTATGATTTGAGTATTTTATTTTTAGTTTACCACAATCATCCTTGCTGTACACACCTTTTGAGAGAGAGACACATGAATCGGAGTTTATTAGAATACTCTATGTGCTTCACTTATATCTTTTGAGCTATATAGTTTTTGCTCTAGTGCTTCACTTATATCTTTTAGAGCACAGTGGTGGTTTCATCTTATAGAAATAATTGATCTCTCATGATTCACTTATATTATTTTGAGAGTCCTTTAGAACAACATGGCAATTTTCTTTTAGGCATAATAAAAATATAAAAAGCTTTCATATAAGTGCATTGAATACTAAGAGAAGTTTGATACTTGATGATTGTTTTGAGATATGGAGATAGTGATATTAAAGTTGTTCTAGTTGAGTAGTTGTGAATTTGAGAAGTACTTGTGTTGAAGTTTGCAAGCCCCGTAGCATGCACGTACGGTAAATGTTGTGTAACAAATTTGAAACATGAGGTGTTATTTGATTGTCTTCCTTATGAGTGGCGGTTGGTGACGAGCGATGGTATTTTCCTACCAATCTATCCCCCTAGGAGCATGCGCGTAATACTTGGTTTTTGATGACTTGTAGATTTTTGCAATAAGTATGTGAGTTCTTTATGACTAATGTTGAGTCCATGGATTATACGCACTCTCACCCTTCCATCATTGCTAGCCTCTTCGGTACCATGCATTGCCCTTTCTCACCTTGAGAGTTGGTGCAAACTTCGCCGGTGCATCCAAACCCCGTGATACGATACGCTCTATCACATATAAACCTCCTTATATATTCCTCAAAACAGCCATCATACCTACCTATTATGGCATTTCCATAGCCATTCCTAGATGTATTGACATGCAACTCTCCACCGTTCCTTTTATTATGACACGCATCATCATTGTCATATTGCCTTGCATGATCATGTAGTTGGCATCGTATTTGTGGCAAAGCCACCGTTCATAATTCTTTCATACATGTCACTCATGGGTGATTGCACATCCCGGTACACCGACGGAGGCATTCATATAGAGTCATATCTTGTTCTAGTATCGAGTTGTAATCATTGAGTTGTAAATAAATAGAAGTGTGATGATTATCATTAATAGAGCATTGTCCCATAAAAAGGGAAAAAAGAAAAGGCCAAATAAAAAAAGGAAGGCCCCAAAAAGGGGCAATGCTACTATCCTTTTTTTCCACACTTGTGCTTCAAAGTAGCACCATGATCTTTATGATAGAGAGTCTCTTGTTTTGTCATTTTCATATACTAGTGGTAATTTTTCATTATAGAACTTGGCTTGTATATTCCAACAATGGGCCTCCTCAAGTGCCCTAGGTCTTCGTGAGCAAGCAAGTTCGATGCACACCCACTTATTTTCTTTTGTTGAGCTTTTATACATTTATTGCTCTAGTGCATCCGTTGCATGGCAATCCCTACTCCTTGCGTTGACATCAATTGATGGGCATCTCCCTAGCCCATTGGTTAGCTGCGTCGATGTGAGACTTTCTCCTTTTTTGTCTTCTCCACATAACCCCCTTCATTATATTCTATTCCACCCATAGTGCTATATCCATGGCTCACGCTCATGTATTGCGTGAAAGTTGAAAAAAGTTTGAGATTAATAAAGTATGAAACAATTGCTTGGCTTGTCATCGGGGTTGTGCATGATGAGAGCATTCTTGTGTGACGAAAATGGAGCATGACCAAACTATATGATTTTGTAGGGATGAACTTTCTTTGGCCATGTTATTTTGAGAAGACATGATTGCTTAGTTAGTATGCTTGAAGTATTATTATTTTTATGTCAATATTAAACTTGTATCTTGAATCTTTCGGATATAAACATTCATGCCACAATAAAGAAAAATTACATTGAGAAATATGTTAGGAAGCATTCCACATCAAAAATTCTGTTTTTATCATTTACCTACTCGAGGACAAGCAGGAATTAAGCTTGGGGGTGCTTGATACGTCTCCAACGTATCTATAATTTTTGATTGTTACATGATATTATATTATCTGTTTTGGATGTTAATGAGCTTTATTATACACTTTTATATTATTTTTGGGACTAACCTATTAACTGGAGGCTCAGCCCAAATTGCTGCTTTTTTGCAAATTTTAGTGTTTCACAAAAAAGGAATATCAAACGGAGTCCAAACGGAATGAAACCTTCGGGAGCATGATTTTTGGAACAAACGTGATCCAGGGGACTTGGAGTGGACATCAAGAAACAATCGAGGAGGCCACGAGGCAGGGGCGCGCCTACCCCCTAGGCGCGCCCTCCACCCTTGTGGGCCCCTCGTTGCTCCATCGACCTACTTCTTCCTCCTATATATACCTATGTACCCCGAAAACATCAGAGAGCACCACGAAACCCTATTTCCACGGCCGCAACCTTCTGTACCCAAGAGATCCCATCTTGGGGCCTTTTCCGAAGCTCTGTCGAAGGGGCATTGATCACGGAGGGCCTTTACATCAACTCCATGGCCCCTCCGATAATGTGTGAGTTGTTTACCTCAGATCTTCGGGTCCATAGTTATTAGCTAGATGACTTCTTCTCTCTCTTTGGATCTCAATACAAAGTTCTCCTCGATTCTCTTGGAGATCTATTCGATGTAATCTTCTTTTGCGGTGTGTTTGTTGAGATCCGGTGAATTGTGGGTTTATGATCAAGTTTATCTATGAACAATATTTGAATCTTCTCTGAATTCTTTTATGTATGATTGGTTTATCTTTGCAAGTCTCCTCGAATTATCAGTTTGGTTTGGCCTACTAGATTGATCTTTCTTGCAATGAGAGAAGTGCTTAGCTTTGGGTTCAATCTTGCAGTGCTCGATCCCAGTGAAAGAAAGAGAAACGACACGTATTGTATTGTTGCCATCGAGGATAAAAAGATGGGGTTTATATCATATTGCATGAGTTTATCCCTCTACATCATGTCATCTTGCTTAAGGCGTTACTCTGTTCTTATGAACTTAATTAATACTCTAGATGCATGCTGGATAGCGGTCGATGTGTGGAGTAATAGTAGTAGATGCAGGCAGGAGTCGGTCTACTTGTCACGGACGTGATGCCTATATACATGATCATACCTAGATATTCTCATAATTATTCGCTTTTCTATCAATTGCTCGACAGTAATTTGTTCATCCAACGTAATACTTATGCTATCTTGAGAGAAGTCACTAGTGAAACCTATGGCCCCCGGGTCTATTTTCCATCATACAAGTTTCCAATATATTTTATTTTGCAATCTTTACTTCCAATCTATATCACAAAAATACCAAAAATATTTATCTTATTATTATTATCTCTATCAGATCTCTCTTCCAAGTGGCCGTGAAGGGATTGACAATCCCTTTATCGCGTTGGTTGCAAGATTCTTATTTGTTTGTGTAAGTACGAGGTGACTTGCGCGTGGTCTCCTACTGGATTGATACCTTGGTTTTCAAAAACTGAGGGAAATACTTACGCTGCTTTGCTGCATCACCCTTTTCTATTCAAGGAAAACCAACGCAGTGCTGAAGAGGTAGCACGACCCGTCAAGTCGGGGTTCACGCCGGCCGTAGCAAGGCGGAAGGCGGCGATGACCTCCCAGTAGTCCTTCCTGTGCCAGAAATCATGGAGGCCGCGGATGTTGTGTCGGCCGCTGTTGTGGCTCCGGAGCTCCTCCTTCGTCGCGCCGGCCCCCGGCATCGGGTAGCTGTCCTTGTCGATCTTCCAGTTGCATGGAAGACGACAGCCCAACGGCACAGGAAGGCAGTATCGGTGGAGCTCTTCCGTCTCTGGCACGCTGAGGCTCGTCGGCCAGGTGCCGGGGACGTCGTTGTCGTCGTCGCCGCCGGCGCTGCTGCTGCCGCGGTTGAACGCCATCGATATGGACGGGGGATGTGAGGGGCGTCCGTGGGATGGGTTCGTCGGGGGGCGGATGCGAGGGGCGCCGGTGGGCGTCGGTGGGACGAAGCGTCTGTTTATATAGCGGCGGGGCCGCGAGGGCGTCAATGGGCGTCGGTTTGACCCCTCGGGCGCCGAGATCGACGGGACCGGGAGGGTAGGCGCGGCAGGCGAGGAGGGGGCAGTTGTCGCGTGCAGTAGGCGGGGAGGCGACAGTGGTAGCGTGCTGCAGGCAGGCGCGGCAGGCAAGGAGCCGGCGGCGGAGGAGGCGGCAGGTGCTATGACTGCGCGGTAGGCGAGGCGGCAGGCGCTATGACTGTGCGGTCGGGGCGCAGTAGGCGAGGTGGCGGCGTTGCCGGTCGGCAGTAGTGCGTGACGGGACAGGGGCGCGGCAGGCAAGGTTGCAGTGCTGTCGGGCGGCAGCGACGCGCGACGGGATGGGGCGACGCGCGGATGACGATGCGCGGCAGTTCCACGCGTTGACTGCGGGGTTGCCGCGTTGATCACGGACGGGCGGCGCGGGCACGTCTGCATGCGTGCCACATTCGCAGGCGCGGGCGGGCGGCCGACCGGGGCAGTTCAACTTTTTGTGTCCTGGCGGGCGGGGTTTTACTTTTTTTAGGGTGGGCAGGGTAGCACTTTTTTTTTTTGCAGGCGGGCGGGTCCTGTTCCGGCCTTTTTTTTGCGGGCGAGCGGGCGGACTCCTTTTAAAAAAATGCCCATCATGCCCCCTGTTATGAAGAGGTATTGGGTAATCTCGGCCGTTGTTGTGTTTGGGGTCTATCGAAGCGGAAGTGTGATTAGAAACAGAGACAGTACATACATTATTAATTGTGCACCAAATTAAAGTTTGTTTGTTGTACGATGGGAAAACCAAGGAGTTGTGTTTCCCTCGCGCAAAAGCAAAAAAAGAGTCCTATTTCCTAGTACGAAATTACATATTTGCATTAGTACTCACCCTGGGCGTCCACCACACCCCGGCCAGGTTCTGTTGCAGCATTGGAATTTCCCATGGAGGAGACCGAGAGCGGACCGTGCCATGGCTGCCCAGCAGCTCCAGCCGACCTCATCAGCTCCCTCCCGGAGGATCTGCTCCTCCAGGTCCTCGGGCGCCTCGGCTGCTCCCGCGATGCCGCGCGCACCAGCCTCCTCTCCCGTCGCTGGCGCGGCCTCTGGACCCGCCTCCCCATCCTCACCGTCGCCCTCCATGACGTCCCGTTCAGCTCGCTCGAGGCTACGCTGGCTAGCGCTGCCCGTCCCGGGGTGTGGCACTACCACCTAGACATCCGTGTCCCCTGGCAAGACGACCCGCTCCCCGCCGCCAGCATCTCCTCGCTGCTCCGCGCTGCCGCGGCGCTCTCGCCCGTGGACATGCTCTTTGTTCTCTCGCCGGACGTCCACGTCCCACGTACGGACCTGCCCGATGACCTGCTGCAACTGATGCTGCTCGTAGGGATCCCCTGGAGCACGGAGGTCTCTCCCCCTCCTCTGTTAGGTAATCTTGTCCTAGTCATAGCAAGAGTTAGAGTCTTGTGTAGCATCGTTAGTACATGTAAGAAAGCTTGTGATCAACGTCGCCGTGTGATTAGATTAGGAGTTGAGTACTAGTCCAGGTTGAGTCCGGGTTAGACTAGAGTACTAATCGTGTTAGGTTAGGACACAAGGTTGAGTCGGTCTGCTAGACCTTGGGTCGCTGCATATATATACGCAACAGGTCTAGACCTTTTGTGACCGAGGAAAACAGAAAATCAATAAAGAGAAGAGAGACACGACACGTGCCTTTGGCAAAAATTATTGTGTGCGCGTCTCTGTCTTAATTTGATGTGATTGATCCTGTGGGCGAATTCCAACAATTGGTATAAGAGCTAGGTCGATTTGAAGTCGCGCTTGCCCCGGGGTCGCGACCCGATTAGCGCCTCGGGGTGGGCGATATGGTCGCTGGGTGGTGCAGCGACGATGAAGAGCGGGCCATGATGTTGCTGGGTAATGCAGCGACAAGGAGGATCTGGCGATCGTCGTTCGGCGGAGCGACAAGGAGTGAGACAACAGGCTGTCGTCGGGAAGGCGGTGGAAGAAGATCGTTGATGTGAGCGGTGGTACCGAGGTATGGTGCCGGATTGAGTCGTCAAGATCGTCGTCCGGGGGAGTCGGATGAGTCAAGGAGTCGTGCGTGTTTGCACTACCAGTCGTCGTTGCGTCAGTGAGTCGTCGGTCAGTTGGTCGTCGTCGTGTCAGTCGTCGTCATGTCCAAGTGCTCGTCTATGTGAGGAAGCGTTGAAGATGAAGCGTGCCCAGGTCGTCTACGAGTCTCGACGAGAGGATCAAGTTCAACTATATGGGGGCGGTAAACCAGTGAAGGTGAGTCTCTTCAATGAGGCCATGTCTCTACATGAGGCTGGAGTGGGCGGTGTAGTCCACAAGGTGGTGAGATCCACAAGGAGCCGGCATGTATCTTGCTAGGGTGGATGGCGAAGTCCACCGGGTGGTGTTTTCCATAGGTTACTAGCGAGGCTGGCTAGTCCAAGGCATATTTGAGGTGGTTCGTAAATTCGCCAAGTTGAAATTGGAGGGGAGATTGTTGCGATCAATAAAGCCTAGCAATTTCACTTATCGTGGTGCGAGTGGATGAGTCGACAAGGGATGATCTACAACGACTCAAGACCGGAGAGGCACAGAAGACAAAGTGTCAAGATTAGGGAGAGATTGTTATGTAATCTTGTCCTAGTCATAGCAAGAGTTAGAGTCTTGTGTAGCATCGTTAGTACATGTAAGAAAGCTTGTGATCAACGTCGCCGTGTGATTAGATTAGGAGTTGAGTACTAGTCCAGGTTGAGTCCGGGTTAGACTAGAGTACTAATCGTGTTAGGTTAGGACACAAAGTTGAGTCGGTCTGCTAGACCTTGGTCGCTGCATATATATACGCAACAGGTCTAGACCTTTTGTAACCGAGGAAAACAGAAAATCAATAAAGAGAAGAGAGGCACAACACGTATCTTTGGCAAAAATTATTGTGTGCGCGTCTCTGTCTTAATTTGATGTGATTGATCCTCCGGTGGACCTGCCCCGCTTCTGCCGCGCCACCACCATCGATCTACGCGCACGGCACCTCCCCTTGCGCCATCCCTCCTCCGGCTACCCATCGCTGGAGACACTCTCCCTCACCGGCTGCGACGTCGACCTCGCCGCCTTGATCCCTCTCTGCCCGCGCATCCGCGTGCTCACGGTGGACAACAACGGCTTGGCTGCCATTGACAGCATCACCGTCCACTCGGCATCGCTGGAGGAACTCTCTGTGGAGAGCAGAGACACATGGACAAGCTGTATCGACGTCAAGTCGCCGGTGCTTGAGAAGTTGACAGTGTCTTTCCATGCCCGCGGCGATCTCAGGGTCTCCGTCTTGGCACCCATGGTGGAGAAGTTCTCGTGGCGGTGCTACTACCCTAAGCCCATGTACAGGCTTGGTCTCTGGGGCCTCCTGGAGGTCGGCTTAAACACCATAGACTCCCGGAAAGGCGGATGCTTGGAGCTCCCCAACGGCTATGTCCTGTCCCTGCACATGGCTGCCCAAGTATATATGCATCCTGCCTTACTGCCTTGCTTGCTCAATTTACCAGAATTAGTTGCCTGATAAATTTAACTTACTCGCGATATCTTCTGAATTTGTTTTGCAGGGTTCATTTAAATTTATAAATGCATAGCACACCTTTGCAGCCGAGATTGATAAACATATGGTTACCGAATTCTCTGGTTTGGACCTACATCTAAGAACCACAGGGCATGCGTTTGGAGCAGTTGTGTTGCGTCTCATGGGGATGCATCGGATCCGTACAGCTGCACGGAACCTTAGGATCGTCCTACTAAAATCAGAGGTAATTTATTGCTGTGCTTATACATTAGGAATATATACGCGATACATGTTCAACAAAAAATCTAGGTACATTCTTTAGCTAAGGTCTCGGTAGTGGCACATCTATAATATATATGCGGTACATGTTCAACAAAAATATTGTGGGTACATTATTCTTGAGCTAAGGTTTCAATAATTGAACATATATAGTAATATAAATACTGTAATTCACATTTCTTTTAGGTGAAAGAAGCATGCCCAGTAAATTGTCTCTGTGATGAGCCCAAGGACTGGAGAACACAAACTATCTCCTTGGTTAATCTTGAAACCGTGGAGATTGAAGGTGTTGACGGGGAGGATCATGAGATTGATTTTTTGGAAGTGATATTTACATCTGCTCCAATGCTTAGAACAGTGGTTGTGAGGCTGGCAGATGGTGTCACCCCATGTGTCGATTGGTGCACAAAAGTAAACAACATCTTCAAGGCGTATCCTTTTGTGAAGTGCAACACTGATCTGGTAAGCATGCCCGACACATCCTTAGCATACTCATGGATTCAAAAACTATTTTATCGTTTTACCATTTAGAATTCTAAACTTATCCATTAGCCATGTGCCTGTATTTTGATCAGAAACTTTTGCAGTTCTTTCATATCAGTGGTCTTCATAGTTTGCAAATTTCTAGAGCTGTCGGAATGTGTCAATGACATGTTAATTATTTGTTCAAGGCTGATTCAGTTTTAGCTTGGTTCTGCCCTCTTTATTTGCTCAAATATTCGACGCTGATGGTCCACATGCTACATCGATGTTCTTCCATTTTCATGCTCATCTTTTATAATTCAGTCATACCATCTATACTTTGGGAGGATATAGATGCTCCGGCATGCACTCCAATAATTGGCTGAATATGCTATATTTCTGCTGATTCATCTTTGAGGGAGTATTAGTTCTGAATTTGTACATACATCCTCAGCTTTTCTTTGTGCACTTTCTAGTCTATATACCAGCTTCCTTATCTTAGTCACCTTAATATTTCCATGTGATTGAACTGGTTTTGTTTTACCTCCTGTCCATGCAGGGTCAATATGTAGTAGACAAAGTTCTGCATTGACATGATGCTTACATTTGCGGATTGATGGTTCTGATTACAAGGTTGTCTTCTCCCACACCGACCAACTCCTATCTGTTTACAGGATCTTGCTTGATGGCTTCAATCCAGACTACTTTCTGTTATGTTTCTAGTGTAGTGGATCTACAGGCGTTGAAGTGGTCCCCCCTTGTGGATCTACAGGCCTTTATATATGTCACTGTCTCCTTTTGATTGGAAAAGCCCAAGATTACTAGATTAGTAGTGATGAACTCACCCTATGTTCTTGCCCAAGTGATGTCTGTTAAGTACTTATAAGTCTGGTCTACCGTTTACGTTACTTCTTTTCTCTCAAACAGGCTCTTCCTCGCTTTATGTTACTTCTTTTCTCCAGCATATCATCCAATCCATTGCCATTACAGGCCTCAAAAGGAAGCCCATAATCCACGTTACTGCAATGTTTATCATAAGCTCCGATATATATATTTCAACATGCACACTTTCAAACGCATTTTTCTTCCAAGTAGTATTCAAATTTCCTTTTTGAGATGACGACCAATACCAATCTATATGTGTAAAATGAGGATATTTTGTTGCACCCTATATATATGATCGAGGTGAAATAATCAAAAAGTGTATTGCGAGATCTCAATAAAATTCTGAAACATTTGCCAGCCAGTGTGGAAACTAGTTATGCTACCGTATATATTTTTTGATACTATTATACTACTGTATTATTTTGTAAGAAAAGGTTTTCACTCATAGCATGCATGGAAATAAAAGAAAAAGGGGTCAATATAGGATATTTAACATATCCAAATTGATGAAAATTGTATTTTTCACAGATTTAGTTTCTGATTTTCACTGCTGTTTCGATGTGGCGAAACTCTCTTCTAATAATGAAGAAGCTATAGTGCAATTAGTGAAACCCTTTTTTTAAAAGGAATGGACTACCGCGACTGACCACTTCTATGCGCAACCCTTGGCCTTCTCTCCCACGTCAGCATCCGCTCAGTTGGCTCCCCAAATCTCCATTACCATGCCGGCGCCAAAACATAAGTAGACAGTGTAGGGGAGGTCGTGCGGCCATGCCAAATACCCAACGGTCGCGCACTATAAATTGTGTTAAAAAAATTCTCAACCCACTTTGCTCTTGTATGGAACCTTGTATTAAGTCATCGAGAAAACAGGGTAGTTTCTTCCTCTTAGGGGTTTATTTACTTATTTTGGGAACAAAGCAAGGTTCCTTTGTGCTTGAAAAGAGGACTTATAATTCGACAAAAAGAAAGACTTGTAAAATTTGTGAGAAGTGAAACGGTGCAAGTTGAACCAAATTTGGAAGAAAAGAAAACATCTTTACCTCTTTACCTACTAATAAAGCGGCTATCGCTTCTGCCCGTCCGTCATTAAAACTGCCCCTAAAGTTGCAAATAATTACCCACCAATGCCACCGGTAAGTGAGAAGAACGTTTTGTTTTTTTTTCCGCGCTCGCCCATAGCTCAATAAGGGGAGATCCCCTCATATACAACGACCAGGCGAGCAGCGCACTGGTTGGTTCCGTGACCTACTGCGCTAGAGGTCGTGGGTTTGATTCCCACAACCACCCTTTTCCTTTCAATTACTTTTTGAAATTTTCATATCTTTGAAACCCTAACTTTAAATCTGACATGCCATATATGAAAATTCATCACAAAAATATGTAGATTTCAAATATGCTATTATCATTAATTTTTGAAATTACGTTCAGGGTGCAAACTTAAATAATACCTTCTTTGTATGATGAGATATTTTAGAAATGCCTATTACATATGTCCTTATAGATTGGTTGTTTTTGTGGAGCTATCCTATATGTTTGCAACCAAATTAAGTCTTGAACTGAATTATGATTGCGCGCACACACACACACACACACACATTCGCGTCGCGTCGCATATATATGCGCTGGGTATATTCACTCCGTCCGAAAAAACTTGTCCTTCAAAGAGATATACCTAGCACTAATTTGGTGTTAGATACATCCATTTGAGGGACAAACTTGGGACAAATTATTTTGGACGAAGGGAGTATATGAAAACACTTATGCACATGTTATCATTAAATACTAAAATGTACTTTGCTATTTTATTCTAATGCAATATTTTTTTTTGCGTCACCGAGAAACAACAACAAATGCGTAAACATATATTGGCAACTAGGTAGATATTTGCGTTGTATAATGAATTCTAAACACCTTCAGTTCACTTCAAAAATCATCACACCTTTATGTTTTTGCACAACACCACTTATCATGTTGCTTGTTTTTTAAAAAAAGTTATCATGTTGCTTGTTGCGTGGCATCATGAAAGATTTCAAGGATTTGCTGATGTCGTTAAGTGTATGTATGAGGCGTGAATTTTTTTTTCTCCCGTTGCAACGCACGGGCACTTTTCCTAGTAAGACCAAAACATACTTTCAACTATCAAGTACTGATTTTGGAACCAAATAAGGGTTTTGCAATAAATCAAGCGTGTACAAATCAAATCAAGGTAGTATATGTAGGAATATATGGTAACACACACAACACGGTGTTTCCGCTTCTTCTTCCCCTGCCCCATCTCGACCTCAAATCAGATCCCGTTGTACGCAATGATCGCATTGGGGTTTTGTATCCATGGATGGTTCAGCCGACCACATCAGCGCCCTTCCGGATGATGTGCTCCTCCAGATCATCGAGAGCGTCGGCTCCGGGGGCGGCGCCGCGCGCACATGCATGCTCTCCCGCCGGTGGAGCAACCTCTGGACCCGCCTCCCCGAGATCGTCGTCACCCTCCATGACCTCCCGTTCCTGTCGCTCAAAACCGCGCTCAACGGCACCGCTCGTCCCGGGATGTACCAACGCCTCCTCCTCGACATCAGCGTCCCCTTCCTCCCCTACCTGATGGTCTCCTCGCTGGAGTCGCTCCTGCTCGCCGCCGCGGCGCTCTCGCCAGCGGAGCTGCGCTTGACCCTCCCGCGGAAGCTTCAGGTCGTCGGCTCGGACGTGGAGCTGCCCAGCTTTGACCGCGCTACCTCCATCGACCTCCGCGCCGGGTACCTCCGCCTGGCCCCTCCACGGGCCAGCGCCGTGTTCCCCGCGCTGACGAGACTCTCCCTCTCGGGCTGCTACGTCAACCTCGCCGAGCTGATCCCACAGTGCCCGTGCCTGCGGTTCCTCACGGTGAACACCATCGGTGTGCCAGGCATGGAGAAACTCACCGTGCACTCACAGTGGCTGAAGGAACTCGTTATAGAGAGTGGCAACAAGCTGAGAACCCGTATCCACGTCGAGGCCCTTGTGCTTAAGCAGTTGGCAGTGCGCTTCCATGCCCTCGGCGACCTCGGGGTCTCCGTATTGGCGCCAATGGTGGAGAAGGTCTCGTGGCGGTGCTCGTATGCCAGGGCCTTCTACAGGCTTGGTCTCTGGGGCCTCCTGGAGGTGGGCGTAAACACTACCGAGAAAGGCGTACATGTCCTGTCCCTGCACATGTGTGCCCAAGTACATCTCTTGTCACCCTGCTTTCATCAGTTTACCACATAAATTGGACATGTCATGACGTACGTGTCGCTGAATTGGCTTTGCAGGATTCATTTAAATCTCACAGTGCAGAGCTCCGGTTTCCGTCAGATATACATAAACATCTGGTCACCAACTTCTCTGGTTTGGACCTACACCTCAGAACCAAGGGACATGTGTTTGGAGCATTTGTGTTGCGTCTCCTCGCAATGCCTCCGATTCATACAGCTTCTATAAGGAACCTGAAGGTCATCCTACTAAGATCAGAGGTAATTTATGTATCGTTTGTGCTTATAATCACATCTGGAATGTATGCAGTACATGTTCAACAATAAATAAATAAATAAATAAAGTGCATTCTTGAGCTAACGTATCAGTGTTGTAACACATGTAATTTCTTGCTGTAATTCACATTTTTTTTAGGTGACAACAACTGCATGCCAATTAAATTGTCTCTGCGATGAGTCCAGGGACTGGAGAACACAGACTGTCTCGTTGGCTGATCTTGAAAGCGTGGAAATCAAGGCATTGACGGGGAGGATCATGAGTTGGATTTCCTGAATGTGATATTTACATGTGCTCCGGTGCTTAAAAGAGTGACTCTGAGGTTCGCAGATGGTGTCACTCCATGTGCCAATTGGTGCACAAAACTAAACAACTTCTTCATGTCGTATCCATGTGTGGAGCAGGGCCGGATCCAGTGGGTGTTCCATGGATGCCATGGCACCTCCTCCTAAAGTGCAAAACATCCTACATCATATACTGAACAATAGTTGACCAATAATTTGTAGTCTACCTCGCGTCTTTTTGTTAGAATTATGATGATATCAAGACCAAGTTATACTATTTGTAGTACAAATTTCAAAAATTTGAACGAATGTACTTATTCATACGTTTCTATATTTCGTTTGGCACCTGCAATATGCCGTGTAAATATCCTACACCCGCCACTACTGTGGAGTGCCATGTTGATCTGGTAAGTAGATCTGATTCATGGTTAGCATACTTATAGATGCCAAAAAAAAAATATTAGAAGACTAAATCGGCCTCTCTATGCTGTATATAAGCCTGACCTCCATGCTTGAATTGTCATGTTGCCACGCATCTAATACCTGTGTTGATGCCTTCCAAGCTTTCCCTTCTTGTGGACCCCGCACCGCTTCTTGTGGTAGTGGTCATAGTGGACGTTGGGATGCTAATATCTCTTCTTAAGGTATCCAACACCTGCACATAGCTCCTCCTACATTGTAGCTCATCGACTCTCTCTTTCAGCTTCTTTGATGTATGATGCCGCCAAATCCATTCCGCCTAGATGTGTCATTGTATCCTACATACACATTTAAGGAACAATAGTGCGAAAAGATTATGAGAATGAATTTGTGAATTGTAAGTCATGACATGAGTTTACTTGCTCAGGCAACCCTTCATTTTCTAGATAATGGAAGCTTCAATGTTTTTCATTCGGTTTGGCGGAGTGTTTGACAAGCCAATGAGTTATCCAATCATTCATAACACTTTTAACCACAAAGTTAAAAAAATTGCGAACGGGAAGAGGAGTGTGGAGGAGGTGGCTTGGCAACGAAAGCTGGACGCGGTGCCCTAGTCGCCCAGAAAGAGTGACGTGGGGGCCTCGGGCTAGTTCTGCAAGGAAAACCATGTATTCTTACCTATGGATGTGCAAATTCAGAGGAGGAGTTTTACAAGATGAACAAAATAATTGTTGCAAGCTACAAACAAAAGGAGTGCTTCGTCATTATTAGCTTAGTTGTGCTCTTTGTTTTCCATTTCTTAGATGCTAGCTTTGGCTGTTGTGTTGTTTGCTTTCCAGTAAGCCCCATTGTATCCCCTCGAAAAAGAAAAAGGAAGCCACATTGTAACGTTTCGGCTGTTGTGGTTCGTGGATGTGTTGTAACTCCTGGCCGGTTGATGGATTTGTTAATTCAAAGCCGAGCTCAACTCGATCCTTTTATCTAAGAAAACAAAAAACAAAAGGACTACTCCTACAAGCATGAAACTTTGATATTTCCTGACAATCATAATATGGCACCGGCAGAAGAACAAACTTAATCGAGGAAAGCAATACGCTTCGAAGAAAACTAGATGCCCGTGGCCCCTTGATTATGATATTACATGTGATGAGGAGGACTATGCCAATGGCTATTTTCACTTACCAGTGAAAATATATGCCCGTCAAACACCAACAAATTCACCCTATTAATTACCATTCACCACTTGAATATTCAGAATATGGTCGCTGACTGGATACAACACTGTTGAGTTATACTCCAGCCATAATGAGAAGTACTAAGTATTCTTAGAGCATGTTTGGTTCCTCTCCGCTCCTCTAACTCTGCACCCGAGCGGGCCTGGCTACAACCCATTTTCACGGAGTAGCTAAAACCCAGCTCCACAGCTCGGCGGAGTGGAGATTTTCCGAACAGGGCCTTAGTTGTTACAGGGTTGGGGTAGTGTTCTTTTGGGGCGAGGGGCGCGAGCTTCTGGCAGAGAGCCTCCATGAGCTGCCTCATCTCCTTCTCTGAGTCCTTCGCCAGAAGATACCAAAGTAGGAGAAGGATGAAATGGAGGAAGAAGAAGCAGTTCGCGCGTGGCATGGTTTAAATGGGTGTGTACAGATAAGGGCCAGCCATGAGAGTATGGGAAATCTGCTACTGCGTACTACATAGCTATTTTAATTTCTTTCGGGAGTACGCCTAGACGCATCATATTTTAATTTAATTGTGTACGAATGAGGTATTTGTGGCCACAGAAGTGCAATGCAGTAAGGTACACATGCTACTCCAGGAATATGAATGGTTGCTGTTATACTAGCAGTACATATTATATATACGTGCTGGCTGGACCGCGACACTGCATTCAATGCGGTGACAAGTGACAGCAGCGTATATGGGTAAGTACTTATCAGGTAACAGCATCGTATATGGGTAAGTATCAGGTGATATACCTACCTATAGATGCTACCATGATACAAACCTAAAAAATTCAAATTTAAACAATCCAAAAAATTCTGAAAAATATCACAGATGTGCACAACACATATGTTGACAACTCCTAAAAATTCAGATTAAAATTCGAAGAAAACATTGAGAAACAAAAAAAGATAAATCCGTCATGAATAGTGTCAAAAGAAGACAAAAGCAGAAATGACACTATTCTCATCTGAATTTTTCTTTTTTTTTCTCCATGTGTATTATGAATTTTGATCTGAACTTTTTAGGGGTAGTCGACATATGTGTTGCGAACATTCATGATTTTTTTCAAATTTTCTTGAAATGTTTAAATTTGATTTTTTTCGAGTTTGTATCATGGTAGCATCTGAGTTGGTATCACTGGATATTTTCCCCAGCGTATAAATGGATTCTTAGGTGATGGGCGAACACATAGTTATGGGTAATGTGCCATACATGGAATATTATTGAGTGCTGATGCCCCCCAACCCATAAAAATGCAGTAAGTATTTTGCTCAGCAAACAATGGAGTGAGTCCAATGGAAAACTACCGCACGAAATGTAGTAGCTAGATACTCCATATACCCACATGTGGAGAATAGAAAATATTTCTGTCTGTCACATTTGCTTACCATCGACTAGATGAGGTACCACCGCAGCAAATTGTCTGTTGGGGTTGGACCATTTCGACAAGGACCACTAGCTAGCTAGCACGTCAGTTACAATATTTGGAAGTACTAGGGAGAGTGGGTCTCCTCTCCTCGATGCAACCCATTTTTTGTTTGTTTCTAATAGAAACGACAACCAAACTTATTATCTAGGCTTGTCAAGATCTACCATACATAAGGATTTGATTTCCTTATTGTTTTTCTCCTGGTGAAGCTAGCTCGTGCACGGAGTAATGCTAGTATACGGTGGATGGGCTTGATGCATAGCCTGCTCCTGATAGCGCCAGCCTAGAGCAACTTATGCGTGCGTTGGTGACGCAAGCAAGAGTGACGCATGCACCAAGTGTAGGAGTCACACCTTAATTTAACTGCTTTTGGGCTATATCTATGTACCCAGTGATGCTAATTCGGGCTTGGTCTGCTTGCGACAAATTCGTCTCAAGGTGACTTACGATGTACCCAGTGATGCTAATTCGGACTTGGTCTAAAGAGCAACATACAAATGCATTTTTTAAGTTTTATAAAGTGACTTACGATGTACCTAGGTTCCAAATATCTGATCTAATATAATTCTCGGTCATCTGAAATTACAAGGGGCAAGACAGGATCATGATTGAATGCAAGTTGGGAGTGTGACTTCCGCAATATCATGAAACCCATACCAAAAGATCGTGCAGTAAGTGGCTTGAAAAATGAACCCACAAAACGGGGAGAAAATATTTCTTTCAATCATAGTAGTTCACCCAAAATATTCCAGGTGGAGACAACCAGAAAGTGAAATAGTAGTTCGTGTACCAAGTGGAGACTGTTGTTCCTCAATGTATCTCTGACTGCCACATAAACTCTAAGGTGCAGCTTTGATCGGCCACGAGGAACGCATGATACATTTTGTTTGAAGGACAACATGGATGTGTAACAAGGAAAAAAATGTAGTTACATATTTATTTTGTGCGAGTTTTTTATGCCAGATGTCATCATGATGTAGGTAATTAGGCACAAAATAGTACTTCGTCCAATCCAGAATACGTTGCATATTTACTTCATTACCAAATATTTTTGAGCAACCATGGCTAGCATTTTTTTCGATCAAGCTAGCAAAGTACTCGCTCCCTCCTGGTTTATTAGGATCCTTAGAATTTAGTGTCAAATTTTGATCATAAAGTTAAAATAATAAAATATAAACTATATGCCATGAAAATTATATGATGGGAATCCTCTTTCAAATGCAAATCCAATGATATACTTTTTGTAGCTTATAAATCACATGTTGTTAGTTATATAGATGGTCAAAGTTTGACCTCAAATATGAAGGGGCCAAATATACCCAAACGGAGGAAGTAGTTACCTGTTGTTGATCGTATGTGCTTAGTGCTAAAGTTCATTGTTTAGAAACAAGGCAAAGAGAGTGTTTGTGTCGCAGTAACTTAAAGATGATCACTACAAGAAAATCTGCCTGTAAAGACGTGTACTTCCATAGCTAGAGACGTGCTATTTCATCTCTAGGCAACCGTAGAGTCGACTTAGTAAAGCGTCTTTGGAGCGTCTTCTCACGGACCGTCTCAAAACATGTAGACATGCTCGCTAAGCGTGTCTACGTGGCATGAGACGCTATATTGAGACGTTCAAAATCGTCTCTAGGTATGTTGAGATGTTATCTTAGATGCGCTCTATCACGTGACCTTCATTTGTCATGGGCCCATTCTTATACACGTTGTGTAGATACGTCATGTTCGTCTCTAAATATATGTATGCTTCTTTGTAACCATGAAATATTTTACATTAAACATTATTTGATTTATTTCAAATGTGCCATTCATCATTTAAATTCACTTACTTTATCGCACCACAGATTCATGTGCAGAATGATCAATAAATATCATTATATAAAGGCATTCACCCATATCACCAATTGCTTTCACAAGAATCCCCTTTGCACAATTAGCATGCTTGGTAAAAATAGGCAGCAGACTAATTAGTAGGAAGCGGACTAATTAGTAGGAACAAACACCTTGAGTTCATAACTAAATCAAATCAGACATTCAATTGAAAGATACAAATAATTATGAAAAGATCCTGCAAACTAGAACAAAGTTTTCCTATGAAGCTTAAATATATACATAATTCAAAATATTTGTTCATCTAAAGACTAATTCTTCTGTAGTTGCTCCTGGCTCCTTCTATGCACTCCTTTTCTAAATCTTCAGCTGCCCTGAAAAAGAAAGATAACAGAGAAAAATTTAAATGGCAGTCGACCATCCATTTGGAAGAAAATTTCCATCAATCTCCATAATTTGTTACCCCTGCATAATTCCGATAAAGTTTTAACTCAGAATTTCCCTATAACCTGTAACACATCTCCACTCACCCTGCATGCAAGAATATCACATTGGCTTATAAATGGACCATATACATCACATTACATATGTGTTCGAAGAAAGTTTGAGCATAAAAATTATTTTAGTTTGGCTAGTAGATTTCGGAGGCTTTTTTGGAAATAAATCATCAATCTTTGGAGGGCCTTGTAAATTTTCTTCATCTAGTGGTACACTTTCAGCAGCCTGCACTGAGATGTTCAACCTTCGAAGCCACCGAGGTTCCCTCGACATAATATTTTTGCCAAAACAATGTTAGAATCATATGTTAATCAACAAGCTAATGACCTGTAACATGTGCACAGAAATGTATGGCAAGGTCATGCATTGCACTGCATTATCTAATAAACAACTGAACCATGCAAGATCCGATAGGTACATAATAGAGACTATAAGAAAAACTGCATACATATTAAAGGGATCTGGCACAAATAGATCGCCTTCTATGCAGAGAGCTAAATCTACTAATATATCACCTTGTCCAAACAATGATGCTTCGTAAATCAGTTGGCCAGCATATCAATTACTTTGGAAGGAAACGAAAATGAATTGTAAGCAATGTTCTGTTCTGTAACTATGACTATTACATCAAAGATAAGAAAAAGGTATCATGCATTATGTTAGTTGATGAGAACAGAATTGCAGTAATAGAGGCAAATATTGAAATTAACACATTAAAATTTATGATTATCTCTTGAAAGTTGAAACTAAGTCATGGTTCCTATACAAATTTTTTTGTTTAGTGCAAATTAACATGGCATACTTTTTACACCATAGTGAAAAATGCATGGCTCGGTTACTCAGATTTTTGCATTCGTAGAAAAGGCAGAATGATTCATCGTGTAGTATATATATAGCGCATAGCTATCGCACACCTTTGCATTTGCATGCCAAATATACGCTAATCTGTCAAGTTCACTTTGATTTGTCAATGAATATCTCAGCTATACCTGAAAAGGCAGATCTTTTATTTGGTTCACATAATCACAACGATAGCTAAGTATTACTACTCACCAGTAGGTAGCTCTCCATCATTTTGGGTGAGATCTGATTTTGGACACAAGGGTGCTTATCTGGAGCAATGGATGGAAATTCGGCTGCCATCAGTACCTCATGACAGTGGTCACATATTTCCAAGACCCCTGGAGGCTATATACAATAACACAAACACAACAATTCATCAGTGATGGATGTTCATATCTCAAGAGAGAGAAGAGATCTGGTTCGGATTGCTGTTTACAGGTTAGAGCTGCCATCTATCTACAAAGATATAGTAGGAGTTATCAGACTACCCAGTTTGCTTAATAAAGGCAAATTATAGTTAGTTGATTATGAGAAGCCCTGTATCCTGCTAGCTGCAGTTGCGGCCAGTACAACCGAAGTTACCATGGCGTGCAAAGTGACATAGCACTATCACGTTTTATGCTCCAGGGTAAATGGAATGTGAGGTTGATTTGGCCTGCCTATCTAAGAATGACTTGTACTGCTTTTGAGTTTCACCATATAAAAATTTGAGTTTCACCATATAAAAATTTGATTGGACCAAACAGTTGCTAACATACTTTTGAGAAAATCTGTCAGAATTGATATCTAGGCAAGCAAACAATTCACCAAACACTTAGAGTGCATTGTCTACATGAAGGAAGTAAGGAGACGGAGGTAGAAGAGGATAGAGACTTGAGATGTATATAAACGAAGGAGGCCACTATGATTGATTTAATGTTAATGGTAAAACTGTAGGGGATATGGGACAAGGGATCACCTGCTTACATGGCGGAGGCTGAAGATGCTGGCTGGAGGCGAGCGATGCTTGCGAGGCGGTGTAGCGACGGAATTCGCCGCAGTGCTTCGGGTGAGAGATGAGACCCACGTGGATGCGGCTTGGTGTCAGTGAGGACGACGTCGGAGCGAGCACGGCTTCCTGTTGGTGAGGACGCCGGACACAGGCGGGGCTCCAAGCCTCCAACTACCGGCGCTGCGAGGGAGGAGAACGGGAGTCGGCGTCGGGCGGAACTAGCGGCAGAGGGCGATGCTTCGGGATGAGGCTGCCGCCGTGTGGGTGGGAGATCGGGCGGTGCGCGGGGTTGGCTTGAAGTCGGCGCAGATTGGATCGGGGAGGTTGAAGAATGGGGAGGTCGGCAGATGGCATCGTGGGGAAAGAAATATCTGGAAAAATTCGAGAGACGCGGGAAGTTTAGGCGGTAAAAAAAATAGATTGAGAGCCCCGAATCTGATTACTAGGAGAAAAATAATTTTGTTGGCAGCAATCAACCATGTACTATCATGTATGGATAAATATTACTGTAGTATTTGTTTTTTTAAAAAGGGGCAAATATTATTTTTGGGCTATTTCTTTTTGTTGGATCAAATTGCATTCACATGGTGGGCTCGTGCACAAAAGGAAACATGAAAAGAACAGGGCGCTTCGGGCGTTGTCTGATCGAGCGTGCGAAGGAGCGATTTCTTGTAATATGCACATAGTTTAATAAAAAAATATAAAGCTCGTGCAATCGTAGATCAAAGGGGCAGAGTGCAACTCAGAAAAATAAAAGTTGTGTCCTCGACCTGTGAGCGTGACGCGGTAGTAAAAATAAAAGGAAACTCATAGGCCGAAGAGGCAACAGGAATGTACGTCATCAAGGCATTGACACCATCGCGTCCACGTCAAGATGGAAAGGCTCTATCAACGACGTGCCATAGTGAAACTCTAACCCTCGCGTATCTACGAGATAGAACCGAGCCCCCCGCGAACCAACCTCTGGTTGAGATGGTTAGGTGGACAGTGATATCCCCAACCCCCAGGGGTTCAAATCCTGGTGCTCGCATTTATCTTGGATTTATTTCAGGAATTCCGGCGATACACTTTCAGTGGAAGGAGACGTTCCCGTCGACTACGAGGCGGCCCAGTCTCTCGGAGATGCTCATAGGAGTAGGGTGTGCGAGTGTGCGTTTATAGGATGAGTGTACGCGCGTTTATATGAGCGCTTGCGTCTGTACTGTGTTCCAAAAAAAAGAACCGACCCCCCCTCCCCCCTCTTCCTTTTCCGAGGGGAGTTGCGTAAATTCAGGGATAATTAAGGTTTTCTGTCTTGACAGTAGAATATTACAAAGGTAATACTATTATAGAGGGTATTATTAAGGTTACAATCAAATACAAAAATGCCTTTTTTTGGGAACCGAAGGTGCGCCACCGTCATCGCCCCTCCATCGGCGGAGTCGGGCACAACTTGTTATAGTAGACATTCGGGAAGTCGTCGTGCTAAGACCCCATAGGACCAACACCCCAAAACAGCAACCGCCGCCGATGAAAAATAACGTAGATCGGAAGGATCCAAACCGAAGACACACGAATATAGACGAACAACGACGAGATCTGAGCAAATCCACCAAAGATAGATCTGCCGGAGACACACCTTCACACGCCCACCAACGATACTAGACGCATCGCCGGAACGGGGGCTAGGCGGGGAGGCCTTTATTCCATCTTCAGGGAGCCGCCGCCGTCTCACCCTCCTGAGAAGGACACAAACCATAGCAAGATTGTAAAAAATGACTAAAAACGGAGCCCTCCCATCGGCCCTTGCCAGGATCCACCGTGCCTCCATGGCCCTAGGGCCACCGGAGACGAGGCGGATCCGCGTCGGCGCCGGCGAGAGGCACGACTTCCTTTCTTGGAGGAGGAGGAGGCAGCTAGACAAAGATTTACAAAAATGCCTCTTGATTCATTCTTTGGTGTGGTTACTTCGGTCATGTTTGAATTTTAGCACAACTAATTCTTATAGCTATCTGATTTTTTATTATTATTCAAAATTCTCATAAGCCAAGATAAGAAAAGAATCGCGTATTAAAGCGTCTCACACATCGTCTCTAAGTTAATTAAAATTACATACTTATTTTCGAAATTACTAATTACAAGAAAAGTTTCTGGCGTTATGTAAGCGTCTTAAGAAGCGTCCTTAGCCCGCTAGTGTTCATGCGCATAGAGACGAATACAAATAGCGTCTCAGAAAAAGCGACTATACGTAGCATTTTTGTTGTAGTGGATGTGGATGTCCTTAGAGTCATTGTAGATATCCTTGGTAGGCATGAGCTTTTGAATTATTTTTTCAAGGCCATTCATGTTCCATACCAAGAATCATATCACAAGCATATAAAAGGGTAGATAAACCGTCATCACCTAGATGAGGTACCACCGCTGCAAATCATTCGCTGGCCTAGACCATTCAACAAGGACACTAGCTAGCATGTCAACAACATTATTTACAAGTGCCAAGGAGAGTGGGCCTCCTTGATGCAACCTTTTTTTTTTTTGCCTTCTGTGGTAGACATGACAACTCGGTCTTATTATTATTATTAGCCTTCTCAAGCATCAACGACATCAGTAAGTTATTTTTTTTCCCTTCTCAAAGCCTAGATGAGATATCACCACCACAAATCGTTCGATGGCCTTGGACCATTCAACACGGACCACTAGCTTGCACGCCAACAACAATATTTAGAAGTATCCCCCCGAATGGGTCTCCTCGACAAAACCCTTTCTTTCTATGTTTCTTTGTTTGAAATCAAGAGTTTACAGCAGAAGTGCCAACATAACTTTATTATTATTAGGCTTCTCAAGATCTACCTAGCAAGCATATAAAGGTTATTATTAGGCTTCTCAACATAACTTTATTATTATTAGTCTTACTTATAAGTTTGATTTATCTAAAATCTGGCCATTCTTATATTTTGCTTGTAGAAGAATGGCGCATGCAGTTGTACCCATTCAGCTTTTATTTGTGAAATCGACTGAAACGTTTTGCAGAAAAATATCAGTGGATTGACCGTTATGTGGACCCATTTTCTAGTGGTATGTGAAGCTTGTGGACAGAGTGATCGAGCACATACATACACCCTCGAGGATGCATGCATGTTTGTGGTGACGGAAGCAGGGGTGACGCATGCACCAAGTGTAGTATTCCTCTCCTATCGGGCTATGGTACTCCCTCAAGTTTCTTTTTAGTCTGCATATAAGATTTGGTTAAAGTCAATCTTTGTCAACTTTGACTAAGTTTATAAAACAAATATCAAGATTCACAATATGAAATCAATATTGTTAGATGCATCATGAAATTAATTTTCATATCATATAGTTTTTGTATTGTAGACGATAATATTTTTTCAAACAAAGTTGGTCAAATTTTACAAAGTTTGACTTTGACCAAACCTTATATGCAGACTAAAAAGAAACGGATGGAGTACTATGTTGGCCGCTCTCTCTGCAACTGAAGGCATTTCACAGATATGGATGGATCTATGTATCGATCGCTTTGTTTCATATGAAGATCTTCCCATACAACGAAGTTTAAAAAAAGTTAGGTGTGTGCGCGTGCAAGAAACTTTCTCCAACGAGAATGAAGATGACATACTTGAACATAATTGAGACCTTCACGGTCATGGCAATGTGTTATCTCGACAAATTATGTTTGTTGGCTTCTTTAATGAGAATTATTTAGACCTAGGTTTGAATATTAAATGCTTGCAAGAAATTATCGATCTGTGATCTTGATAAATTCAAGACTAGTATGTTGGCATGTCGTATTTTTTGTGAAAAAAAGAACAGCCAACTCGACCGCCTTAGATTAAAGTTCTAGCTGCGTACTGGACACACGCACGCACGCACATAGCCTATTGATACACAAGATGTGGACTTGCCAGTTTGATGAAGCCACCAAGCGAATCTTTGGCACGAGGACGTCATGGCTGAGATTTTATCGGTGATGACTTAATTACAAGTTCAACCACTACCTATTCACCCAAATAATGGGTAGTTTTCTTCAGTGTCCATCTTAGTATGGGTGATAAAATAAATATGTGTACCAATATGAAAACTTGTTTTCTTTTCAGTTACATGCATGAAATATCTTATCGTTGCATGGCGCGGTAGGAAGAAGAGAAAAATCGATCAATTTCTTGTGGAAGCAGCTCTGGCACGTATGTCACAGATAGATAGATGAGTAGATAATATCAGACACAAACGTGATAGTAATCTCAGGGATTTTCTCTCTCACGAATCCTGACGCAGACAGCCAACGGGCCGACAGATTTGCACATGCATGCACGCCGTTTATACAGGCCACAACCAAACAGCGCTAGCTACCAACGTAACATCGACCTACAATTGCACCAAGGAAGGACCATTGGTCTATCCAATTAATTCAGTTTGTGAGCTAGCTTAGCTATCATTAGTGTGGTCCGGGAGGCATTTGGATCCTAGCTTTCCAGTTGCTGCTGGCTACATATATTTGTGTGTCAACTACCGATAACCAGAAGAAGAAAAATAAAAGACCAGCTGCCAGAGCCCACAGCCAGATAGTAGTACAAAAAGCTACATGACCTGACCCGTTAAGGCATAGTTACCTTTTCCTTTGGGAAATTTTGATTTGTGTCATTCTGGATACTAGAGGATATACCCCGCCCGCGCGTTGCTGCGGAATCGATCGCAATATATTTTGAGTGATTTGATTGTATATGAAACATGAATAGTTCAATTAATAATATATGAACTAAAATAAAATATAGAGTGAATTCCACTTTTTACCTTGTAGTTGTACATTTGTGACACATATTACCCCATTTAGCGGAAATTTTATCGAAATATCAGATTTTAGAGACTTTTAACACGGTTTTACCCCAGTTTTACATTTTCTTTGTTTATGGTCGATAGGATCGGCATGTTGCGTCATTGATTCGTAAAAAAATCTGTAAGGATCGGAGGGCATCATTGGCGATCTTGTCCAAGCTTCTCTTGTCTATCTGTTCCATTCCTTGTGGCCGTCCACATATTTTTGGATCCGGAGCATCACCTCACACCTTACCTGATGGACACGCATCAGAAAACGAGAGTCCAAAGCTTTCAAAAGGGGTATTCTAGACGAATTTTCACTCGACGGGGTAATTAGTGTCACAAATGTACAAATATGGGGTAAAAAGTGGAATTTACTCTAAAATATACTCCCCATGTTCCTAAATATAAGTCTTTTTAGAGATTCCAATGCGGAGTACATACAGAGCAAAATGAGTGAATGTACACTCTAAAATATGTCCGTATATAGTTCTTATTGGAATATCTAAAAAGACTTATATTTAGGAACAGAGGAAGTACATATTATATATTTTATTTGGTTAAGTGTATTTGAATATATTTATTGAATTTAAGTGACATAATATAATGGACAACTTTTCTCATGCATGTTGAGTGGACTTTCGATGAGGTGGAATGTGTTGCGAGATGGATGTGTGCATGAGATAAACTAATCATGAAAAACTTTTTCAAATGTGTATTGTGATGGGCCTTTCATGAGGTTGCATGTGTGCATGTTAAGAGATTGTAGAGGTAGTGGGGATCAACTCTTTAGGGCGGCCGATGATGACGAGGATGGTCCCCGCGGGTGGTGTGTGTGTGTGGGGGGGGGGGGGGGGGGGGGGGGGCGGAGGATCAACATCTTCTTCGATGAGGAGTAGATCTTATCTATATGTAGGGATGTCTTGGCTAGTTCAGTGTTGATCTAGTGGTGATGTACTAGCTAAATGGACTGTTCTAGTATGATAGATTTGATGTTAACCCCCAACCAAGCCGGCCCAACACTGGAAATATTGAGTACAAAAATGTATTTGATGTTTATAACAACCAGGCCGGCCCAACATTGGAAATCTTAAGTACAAAAATATATTTGGTTTTTATAACACCCCGGCTGGCCCAACACAGACAAAATGATCGACGTGTATGTATTTGGTGTGGGTTTGTGGTTGTAAATGATAAAAAATTGACGCCCACCCGGTCACTGTACGCGGGCGTGTCCGCTGACGTATAGGGAGCCGAATTATGCAATTCCGGTTGCAGTTGTAGATGCTCTAAATGGGCGATGCTCGTGCTGTTTGTTTTTTCCTTTTACGGAATATTATTGCAGAATGCGTGCGCAAATATCTTTATTTATCTTCTTTTAAAAATGACAGGAGAATGTCTGAATGTATTGGGACTTTTCTTGCTTGAGCCGAGCGGTGCTTGGTTGGCCACGCGAGGCGCCAAAGTGCATGGACCCACGTTAAACGGTGATATCAACGCACGGTTTGAGATTTGATTTGTAATTTACGGGGAGGCAATCCGAAACTAGAAAACCAGCCAATTGCTGGGCGGCAGGCCGCCAGGTGTCATCCGGATATGGTGGGCTCGGTCGCCACGTCAGCCCATGCATGCGTGGCCCCGCTACCCAGCGACGTAGAACAGACACAGGCACGAGAATAAATATCAGAGGGAGGGAGGGGGAGAGAGAGAGAGAGAGAGAGAGAGCAATGGAGTCCGACATGGAGATAAGCTTGGATTTCTCTTGGGAGACGCCTAGCTTCTTCGAGCTCTGCGACGCAGATAGGTGAGTCTGCATGCAGCTAGCATGAACACCGTAGCCCACTCGATCTGCTTCTTGATCTTGCGGTGACAGTTCTAATCCATCTTTCGTGCCTAGTACCCTTAAGTAACCGTTGGAGTTGGATGGATTCTTGCAGCATGCACCTGCCAGCTGAGGACTCTCTGTCCTGTCTGTACGAGCACGGCGACTCAACTAGCTCGCCGGACGGCGCCAACTCGGGGCTGACGAGGAGGTGGGCTGGCAGGAACATGCTCAACGAGAGGGACCGGCGCAGGAGGCTCAACGAGAAGCTCTACGCCATTCGCGGCGTCGTTCCAAACATCACCAAGGTTTCATTTACGGACCACTACGGGAAGAACACTTTTGTGTGCGTGTTTATGCTGCGGTCTAATTTGATCCTGTTTCTGTTCCGGGCGTTAGATGAACAAGGCGTCCATCATCCAGGACGCCATCGCCTACATCGAGGAGCTGCAGGAGCAGGAGCGCCAGATTCTCGCCGCCCCTGGAACAGATGGCTGCGCCGCCGTGGTCCAGGCGGACTCGACCGTGGACGATGGCGTCGGCTCCCCGCCACGGACTACCTCCGCCTCCTCCATCTGTTCCCCTTCCCCGCATCCGGTCCAAATCCTCGAGGTAATTATAACTTCATCTGTCGCTGACGGCTGAAAGGGAGTTAGGAATAAGAATGAGGTGAGAGAGATATGTGATAGCAAACCGAGACTGCCAGAGTGGATTTTTTGCGCTTGGGTTCTATTTTCAAGCATTCAAAAATCAACCTATTAAGTTTCAAAAAATCTGAAAAGATACACAAGTACTTATAGATGTATACGAGATCTGTGTTAAATTTCATCATGAAACACGTTTTTATGTGGCTAGCTTGTACAAAAAATCATGTACTTTTATATTCTATAGACATGGCGAGCGAGGACATGCCCGCCCATCATGTGAAATTGATGGTTATTTCATGACAAAATCATGTACTTTTGTAGATGGTTCTTTCAAAAATGTGAAATTGATTTTTTTTTCATATATAGACAGTTGTCTCTCTCTTTTCACTCAACTACAGACTAGGACATGCCCTGTCTCTAAATTATCTCTCCTCTCACCCTCTCATAATCCATCACTTTTATTTACTTCTGATCATTTAGGATATTCATAACCTTAAAACCAAAAAAACATGATTTTTTTTATATGTTTGAACATTGTTGAGGAAATCGTTAACTGGTAGCTGCTCGGTCGGCTGGTGAGTATGGGATTAATAGGCTAATCGGTCATCTAATTAATTAATCGGACGATTTATCGGGTAATTGGCTACTCGGGGACACTATGAGTAGGGATTAATCGGCAAGTTAACTGGTTAATCGGATGAATTCTTGAACAGGAACTCTAGATATAAGATCTTCGGAACATACCAATTGCCAATATATTTCAAACAAGTTTAGTTTAAGTTGTTCCAGTTCAATTTGTCAAATGATTATTTAAAATATACAAAAAAATATGTTTTTCGTACATAAGATCCATATTTTGTTTGTGAAGCTGCTTATTTCATTGTGTGAAACTGTTATTTGTGAAATATAACTGAAAGTGAAATATGAAATTAGTTTTTTTAACCAAGTTAAATCAATTTTTTGAAATGAGAAAAATATGTTACTATAATGAGTGAAACCAATTTTTAAATGAGAAAAATCAGATTTTTGAAATGCATCAAGTGTTTTTTATTGTAGAAATTAATTTTTTAAATGGGTCAAATCAATATTGGAAAATGTCTAAGTCAGTTTTTGAAATGAGTGAACTATGTTTCTTGAAATGAGTGATATAAATTATCAAATGATTGAAACTAGTTTTTCAAATTCAGCAAAATTAGTTTTTTGAAATAAGGGGAATCCGCCTTTTGAAAATGAATGAACTATCTAATTTAGTTTGACCAGTATTTAAATATGTGAAATATGGTTTTGACATAAGTGGAATTATTTGTTTGAATATGGTGAAATAAATTTTAAAAATGACTGAACTCAATCGAGTGAACTTCTAGTTTTTCAAGAGAATAAAATTGATTGTTTCAAGTTAGTTAAATAAGTTTTTGAATTGAGTTAAATTAGTTTTTTGAAATGACTGGAATGGGCTTTTTGAATGATTTTTACTATTTGGTTAAATTGAGTGAAATTAGTTTCTTTAAGTTAGTGAAATTGGTTTTTTGAAATAATTTAAATCTATCCTAAAAAATCTGAAAAATATTTTTTTCATGTATGAAAAAACTTACAGTGTTTGTAAGATGCTTATTTTTTTGTGTGAAACTAATATTTGTGAAATTTAACTGAAATGGGAATATAATATTTATCAATATGCTTATTTCCCCGTGTGTATAACTGAAATAAGCTGGTTCAGAAGGTATCATAGTTAAGTTTCAGTAATTTTTGGAATAGTGAGACAATTTGAAATCACATTTTGAAATAATGAAACAATTGAAATCATGTTTTAAGTAGTGAAATAATTGAAATCACCTTTTGGAAATTTTCTTTTAACCATTTTAATAGTGCAACCTTTGATATCATTATTTGAAACAACAACATTAAATATTTTTTAACACGGTGTTAGTTTTGCATTTTGAAATACCGAAACTATTGAAATCACCTTTTATGAATAGTTAAAAATTGAAATCACCTTTTTAAAGAGTTAAACTATTGAAATGCCATTAGTTTTAGTTTTAGTTTTACAAATATCTGACAAAAGTTAGGTTGTTGTGTGCATGTCGTTATAGTCATGTACTTATTGGCAAGCATGTATTCGTCACATCGATCTTTGATTCATCACTTGAGCTAGTGGCATTGCTAGATATACGAATTCTATGAATCTACCATGTGAAATGAGAAGAAAATGATGAGAGGGAGAAGGCCACATTTGTGGACCACACACATGAAACATGTATATTAGCAAGTTGGTACTCTAATTGACTTCGGTTGTTATGGTATTTACCTGAAATGTGGTACCAACATAGTATTAACATGCAATCATATTAAGAGAATCAATTGAATAGACACTCCTAATGCAGGGTTTGGTAGGAGAATTCTAGAATAATTAAATCAAGTACTAACCCACTCTGAATCTAGTATTTCTATTGAAAATCTCAATAGGCTTGTAAAGAAGTATTGAAATGCACAAAAGATAGATATTATTTTGATTAATTATTTCTAGAGCTTATGTTTATGCATGCACCATGTCTTAGACAATGAGAAGATTTGGGACAGAGGGCAAATGTGGGGCAACTTTATGTAACAACACTGTGAAAATCATACAACTGAATGACCATTAAATAAACATATAACTTTACAAGTTGTGCAGCTGGAGGTGATGCAGGTGGCAGAGGATCTGGCAGTGGTTAACGTGAGACATAGAAAAGCGCAGGAGGCCATGGCGAAGGTGTATGGGGTGCTCGAGTCGCTCTGTCTCAATGTCATCACGGCAAGTGTGACCGTCGTGTCCGACAACATTGTCCACAACATGTTCATCGAGGTAACCACCCATGATTTGCCCCTTTCCATTCTAATTAATTTATCCTATTGTTCTCTAGATTTCCCGAACAAAATGATTGCTCCTATCTCTTTCATCGAGTTTTCTAGAAATCTTTAGGGTCAGGTCACCACCTGATTGATGGCGGCATATGGCAAGTCCACTATTTTTTTAAGACGTTCATTGGGATTCTTGATGTGCCTGGTGAAGGAAACATGATAGACTACACTAGCCCAAATAAAAATATCCTCATAAAACAGATTATGTCATAGTTCTATATAATGCGGTTACTATGAAGTTGTTGCAGAAGTAGAGTTAATGTAGAGCATTGGTGAAATTGTAGTCGTACTACTGTCTCCTCCTCACGGTTCCCAAAAATGTTTTATCCAACCTTCACATCCGCAATGCCTCTAAGGTATCCACATCTTTGGGATGGAGCGTCAGTCGCCTAAATTGTTAGAACCGGACGGGACACTTTGAGCATAGGAGAAGTGAAGGCCGCTTTATGGGAATTCAAAATTTGCTAACCCTAAAACACTTCCCTCCTTATTATACTTATATAGATGTTTCCATAATGAAATTCTACACTGGAGATCCATCAAGACTCAATGCTCGGTCTAACTCCGATTGTAACCCAAATTAGGCTCCAACCACTTAAGTGTGATAAACCTAGGCTCTTGCATTATTAGATATGATTGGAATATTCCTACTCAGTCACTAGTTGGTAAATGCCCCTAGAAGGAGACATAAAGACGGTAGAGATGAGCATTAATTAACAATGTTACATGAAAATGCCTCCCCCCCACAATATTTTTCAGGCTCAGGTTGAACCACTCTTTCTCGATCACATGACTAGGAATACTATATCAGGTTAACTCTGTAATTTAAGCAGTGCGGACATGAATTACAACTTGTGACCACCCCACGGACCTAGAGATATCTATCCCATTGCAGAGATTGACAAACCCCATCTTAACTGACCACGCCATAGAACATGCTTCACGAAAAATAAGAAAGAAAACTTTATAGTGATCCAGTACATCGTAGCATTTGGTGTCTCATAAGTAATTCACTAGACATCGCAATTACATGGGATAATATCATATCTATTGACATAGCTTACACATTACAAGAGAAAATTAGAAAACAACCCCGCTATGTTTTAAGTTGGTCCTGTCCAACTCCATGTTCCTAACATGTGTTCATATTATTGGCTCGACATATCTATGTCCATGTCCTACGAAACATCCCATCAACATGTTATAAAACAATATCAGATCTATTGACATGTGCTAGTGTATTTTTTATTTGTGTTCTCATATGATTTCCGACAAAGGACAAGTGTAGAGTAATCACTCAAGCATAGATTTGCTGCAAACAAGTCACATAGTTGCCAATCAATGGAAATGATATTATTTAAGGAACACCCCCCCCCCATTCCATAATATAGTGCGCCCATGCTTTTTGAGATTTAACTTTGACCATAAATTTAACCAACATGGGCGACTATGGTGAGAGCATGACAGATAACTTTGAATTCGTATTCGAAAGAAGTTTTCAAAGGTATAATTTTTTAGTAAAGTTATTTATGTATTATTGGTGTAATTTCTGGTCAAAGTTGAATCTTGAAAGGTGTGGGCGCACTACATTATGGAATGGAGGGAGTATTATACTTCATCAGAAAAGTAAGAGAATCTTCATGTCATCTTATTTTTCTATAACCCCATTCAAAGTGTTTGTGTTTCACTTTTTGGCTTTTTGGCATTGGACGATTATGACATAGGCACACATAGTAAGAATATGTTATATATGTTTTCTAGGCAATAGACATGAGTTATTTAAAACCCATTGAGAAATAACAGTAAACATGAATTTTAGGCATGAGTTCAAGGTTTGTGTAAAAATCTTGTAGTCCAATATTATTAGGTTTTGGAAAATATTTTCCAATTTGATTTACCCTAAAAGACATTCTGATCTACTTTTTTCATGCATCGTCTAACAGAGACGCTGCGAATAAACCCTAACCACCAACAAAGAATCGTTCAACCTTTAAATTTTCAAAATTTACCTATGTCTCTGATACCTAATATAGAGACAAGAGGCAACACAACCACGAATCATCTAATATTTAGTCTGAGGTACATTATTTGTTAGGTTTGTGTGCTTTGGTGGTGGAGATGGTGCCATGTTGAATAAATGTCTCCTCGTTCCACTGATCTCCTAGAATGACTCCCGTGGTCTAATAATGGACACAAATCTCATAACTTTCCACTTCGTGCTTTCATCTTATTCCTCGTCAATTTAGAATGGGTTTGAGAACATGTCTTGTGAGGTGCGCATCCCCGAACAAGGCCCATTCCAAAGATTATAGCTTCTCTCTTCATGTGGTGTGTGTCTCTTGACGCTCTTCAAAACATATGGACTTAGTCTAGCTTGTGTGGGCTTGGCATTTTGTGCCTAGGTCATCGCAATACATAGGAAAACATCAAGTTACGAAAGAGGGAACGAATGATGTAGGCTAATTAACAAGAATTTTGGTAGATATTTTTTCTATCAGAGATAATTGTTGTTGGTGTTGATTTCAATTTTTTATGAATCGCTATAGCTAGATCGTTATTCTAAAAATATTACCAAAAAACATGGTGTGTATCACATTTGACAATTATGCTTGATCATGTTGTGAGTTCATATTACTATGTATGTAGTTGCATGAGCTTGCATTGTGGCATAGTGATTGTGAACACATTCTTTGCACGTATGTGGTGCTAGTGTTTCCTAGGAATGAATTATCTCTTAAAGAAAAACTGGGTGGGCTATCTCATGTGTTAGGCCATGGTTAATTAGGGCCAATTTAAATGAGTTCTCACTTAGGGGTTTTCTCATGCTTCAATTTGGAAAAGAGTCGGGATTGATCCTAAGGTCTGTGCCCATTAGAAAAAGTCATCTAGCTAGGCTACAACTTCCTAGAGGATACACCAACATCTTTCTTGTTATTTGTTTATATGAGGTAGCAGTATCTCGATATTTCGTTGTGACGAACTTCTTTTGAACGAAAAATCAACCTTGACGACCCGACCATGCTGGACACTAGCCAGTGTGTCTTGCAAACTGCTAGACCAATCCCCTAGAGGTCACCGACGATGCCAAAGGCATGGCAAGCCTGGACGCAAAGGTTTAATATCCGCGAGCGATCGAGAACAAACAAGAATTACAAATTGTAATCCAATATTCTGAGTACGGATTAATATGATTAAGTTGGGTTCTTGAAAATTGATTCATCGAAATTTGTTGGACACGTGCATTAATATTTGTGTGCACATATTTCACAGTATTTTGTGTAAATATTAGCAGGCATTAATATTACTTAAATAAATCTAGTTGTATTTTTCAGACGGATGGAATGGATTGTGCTCAAACGATCAAGGAGATGGTAAAGTCTCACTCAGTCATCTCAATGTGAGAAGAAGATCACCGAAGTCCATGAATCCCTAATGAAGATTAGATGTTGTAAAGAATGCACAAATTGGCAGCCCAATTACCTACACCTTGTTCAGTTTCACTCTCATACTATAGTCATCTTCAAATAATGTGACAACAGTTGAAACTAACTATATGGCTGAAGAAATAGTCATGTTCTATGGACTTAATGCCAGCATGCACTCCATATAAATTGGAAATTATGCAAAAACATATGGTATATCCTCTCTGATTATGAGGAACACTCATGTGTGTGCATGTATTTCTTTGAATAGGAAATTTCACTTTTGGTCCCCTAAGATTGAGTTTGTGACACCTTTTGTCCTAGTTAGCTCAATGTCCTCTAAGATTGAGGCAACCCCTCAATGAGAGTGATGCTTAGTAAAAACTTATTATTTAAAAGGGACCAAATAAAATAATTGACCCAACTAATAGTGAATTTATAACTTAGTTCGTGAGGCATTGAACAAGAGTTAGATGGATGATTCAAAGTGATAGGAAAGTACATTCACAATATATTTATATAGAACTTTGTCAAAAGGTTTCATAGTGATGTCTTTGGTCACATGTGGCTAGCAACTAAGGCTTACAAGGACACTTCTTTTTAGTACCACATGAACAAGGTCTTGGAAACAGATCCAAGTGTTGGTGAGTATTTGAACACATATCACTCATTGTTGTGCATGAGGTGCAAATTTAATATTGACATCAAGTGTGATTACATTCATAAAATCCTCTTCAAGTCATTCAGTAACTGGGTTAAGGACTACGAAGCATGTCCGTTGACGAGTTAGCTATCACACTGAGAGACACAATTATGATACTTATGAACAAGAGGATAACAATTGGATACTTTCTTGAAGGTGAGATGCTACCTGTTGCCACTCAAAAAATAAACAATGGAAGTAGAGGACATGGGCACTTGAAGACATGTAAGTCCTCTAATACAATGGCTGAGGTGAGGGATACTGACAAAAAGAATCTTAGAATTGTTGTGGAACTTGATGAACATGGCTGCACTTGTCTTGACTGGCAACACATAGGGCAAACTTGAGGAACATGGGTGCACTAGTTTTTCTCATGGAAAGCAGGAACTTGAAGTTGGACCACTATGTACATGAGTATTTCTCTCTTGACAGATTTTGGGCTGCGCACTAGTAAGAACAACCTTATAGGAATAATACGTTAGTGGAGCATCACCATTTCTGGACGTCGGTGCTATTCTGGCAAAATAGCACCAATGTCGGAAATACGCGAGGCGCCGCAAACATCAGCTCCTTACATGTGTGTGCCGTACTACAAACCTTAGTAGTTCATTGATACATCCATTTTGCATCATGTTTTTCTACTCTTATTTATAATATTTTTATGCATAATAACAATTCATTGAGTAATTCTAATGCCTTTTCTCTCATAATATGCAAGGTTTACGCAAAGAGGGAGAATACCGGCAGCTGGAACTCTGGACCTGAAAAAGCTATGTCAGATATACCTATTCTGCACATCTCCAAATGAGCTGAAATTTTACAGAGAATTATTTTGGAATATATAATAAATATTGGAGAAAATAACTACCAGAGAGGGGCTGCTAGGTGCCCACAAGACACCAGGGCGCACCAACCCCCCCAGGCGCACCTTGGTGAGTGGTGGGCAGCCTGGTCCACCTCTGGTGCCCATCTTCTAGTATATAAGGTCTTTTAACCTAGAAAAAATAAGGAGAGAAATTTTGGGAGGGAGCACTGCCGTGTCGAGGCGGAACTTGGGCAGGAGCACTTTTGCCCTCCGGCGGAGTGATTTCGCCGGGGAACTTCCCTCCCGGAGAGGGAAATCGAAGCCATCGTCATCACCAACAACCCTCTCATCTTTGGGAGGCCAATCTTCATCAACATCTTCAATAGCACCATCTCATCTCAAAACCCTAGTTCATATCTTGTGTTCAATCTTTGTACCGGAACCTCAGATTGGTACATGTGGGTGACTAGTAGTGTGTATTACATCTTGTAGTTGATGCTATATGATTTTTTGGTGGAAGATTATGTTCGGATCCATTATGCTATTTAATACCCCTCTGATCTTGAGCATTAATATTATTTGTGAGTAGTTACTTTTGTTCTTGAGGCCACGGGAGAAGTCATGTTGCAAGTAATCA
The DNA here is from genome assembly GCF_018294505.1 of Triticum aestivum. Lineage (NCBI taxonomy): Eukaryota > Viridiplantae > Streptophyta > Magnoliopsida > Poales > Poaceae > Triticum > Triticum aestivum. The sequence continues at coordinate 693,184,908 of NC_057806.1, read as the reverse complement.
TGTGAATTTGATATTCGTTTGATATTTTGATGATATGTATGTTGTGATTCCCTTAGTGGTTTTATGTGAACGTCGACTACATGACACTTCACCATCTTTGGGCCTAAGGGAATGCATTGTGGAGTAGTTATTACATGATGGGTTGCTAGAGTGACAAAAGCTTATATCCTAGTTTATGCGCTATTTCGTAAGGGACTGATTTGGATCCATATGTTTAATGCTATGGTTAGATTTTATCTTAATACTTTTCTCATAGTTGCGGATGCTTGCGAGGGGGTTAATCATAAGTGGGAGGCTTGTTCAAGTTAGAACAGCACCCAAGCACCGGTCCACCCACATACCATATTATCAAAGTAGCGAACGTGAATCAAACCAACATGATGAAAGTGACTAGATGATATTCCCGTATGTTCTCAAAAACGCTTTGCTTATTATAAGAGATCATTTTGGCCTATCATTTGCCACAAAAGGATTGGGCTAACGTGATGCACTTTATTTACCATTACCGTTACTTGCTCATTAAAAATTATTTTGCTATCAAACTATCTGTTACCTACAATTTCAGTGCTTGCAGAAATTACCTTGCTGAAAACCGCTTGTCATTTCCTTCTGCTCCTCGTTGGGTTCGATACTCTAACTTATCGAAAGGGATACAATTGATCCCCTATACTTGTGGTCCATTGTTCATGGACCATAGCAAGCATAAATAGTAGTGGGGTCTATGCACACCAATGCCATTAACATATTAATAAATAGTGGCATTTATCTCCACGTCCGCCGCCAATGCCACAAGTTCTTTGTCCCTGGCCCACTAGCGGCGTCTGGTATCTCTTGATAACACACAAGTATAGGGGATCGCAACAGTTTTCGATAAGTAAGAGTGTTGAACCCAATGAGTAGCTAAAGGCAAAGCAAATATTCCCTCAAGTTCTATCGACCACCGATACAACTCTATGCACGCTTAACATTTGCTTTACCTAGAACAAGTATGAAACTAGAAGTACTTTGTAGGTGTTGTTGGATAGGTTTGCAAGATAATAAAGAGTACGTAAATAAAAAGTAGGGGCCGTTGTAAGTAAAGAAGCAATAAAGTAAATATAACGAGTGTGGAAAAGTGATGGTAGAAGTTGCGAAATTGCCCCTAAGCAATTGACTACTTTACTAGACCGATAGCAAGTATTATGTGGGAGAGGCCACTGCTAGCATGCCATCCCTGACTTGGAATTCTATGCACTTATGATTGGAACTATTAGCAAGCATCCGCAACTACTAATGTTCATTAAGGTAAAACCCAACCATAGCATTAAGGTATATTGGTCCCCCTTCAATCCCGTATGCATCAATTTCTATGCTAGGTTGAAGCTTCTATCACGCTTGCCCTCCAATACATAGTCCTATCAACATACAACTAACCCTAGGGTGTGATCCACGCGCGCAATCAAATGATGGGCACCAAAGGACAGCAATATAATCACAAGCAAATTAAATCAATCATAGCAATTTATCAACCACCGATAGGACAATGAAAATCTACTCAGACATCATAGGATGGCAACACATCATTGGATAATAATATGAAGCATAAAGCACCATGTTCAAGTAGAGGGTACAGTGGGTTGCGAGAGAGTGGACCGCTGTAGATAGAGGGGGGAAGGTGATGGAGATGTTGGTGAAGATGGCGGAGGTGTTGGTGTAGATCGCGGTGATGATGATGATGGCCACGGCAGCGTTTCGGCGCCACCGGAAGAGAAGGGGAGAGGGGGCCCCTTCGTCTTCTTCTTCCTTGACCTCCTCCCTAGATGGGAGAAGGGTTTCCCCTCTGGTCCTCGGACTCCATGGCATGGGAGGGGCGAGAGCCCCTCTGAGATTGGATATGTCTCTCTGTCTCTCTCTGTTTCTGCGTTCTATTCTGTTGCCCTTTCACCGTTTCAGGTATATATGGAGATCTGTAAATCCGATTGGATCAAAACCTTCGCCGTGATTCTTTTTCTGAAAATTAGCTTTCTTGCGGCCGAAGAAGGGTATCAACCGCCTTATGGGTGGCCCATGAGGGTCAGGGGCGCGCCCCCCTTCCTCGCGGCCACCTCGGGCACCGTCTCGCGTGGATTTTTCTTCCGGATTTTTCCAAATATTCTAAAAATAAGCTCCATCCGTTTTTATCCCGTTTGGATTCCGTTTGATATGGATATTCTGTGAAACATAAAACATGTAACAGACAGGAACTGGTACTGGGCACTGGATCAATATGTTAGTCCCAAAAATAGTATAAAAAGTTGCCAAAAGTATATGAAAGTTATAGAATATTAGCATGGAACAATAAAAAATTATAGATACGACGGAGACGTATCAGTATCTACCCACTGCCAACGAGCGTCTTGACTAGCGTTGGCATATGTATCCCCGCTAGTATTTAATTAAGGGTCAGAAATCCACACGAGGAGACTTCCGCATCACATTCAGCAGAGTGTTGTGGCCTTGAGTTTTGTGGCGTCTTTATAGAGGTCGGCGCCACTAATACGCGACACAAAAAATATCAAAATAGTAATGTGGTCACAAAAAATAGTGTGAAACCAAATATGTTTTGACTTCTCGCGAATGATGTCCGTATCCCATTTTTCACTATATATATGCCTTGCCATTTGATCATTCAAAGGCATTGCCCCCATCTCTCTCTCTCTAGTCTTTCTCCCCCACGTACGCCAACTGACCGAAGAGCATCCCAATGGCAGCGAACAACAATGTCGTCCCTGGCTCGGGCATTGTTTTCAGATTGCCTGAAGATAATACAGGATGAGAATAATATTCTGATAACTAGTCGACCCATCGCATTAGTAGTAGTTGAACTTCACCGAATATTGTACAAATGGGTCCTGCGATATACCGTTGGAAAACTGTGGGCACATGAATCACAACCTAAGTTAATTTTTTGTCAAAATCTACACGGGTTAAGAGCAGTTTTACAAACCATTATTCTTCATACAGGAAAACATGAATCGTATTTTTGAGACCATTTCTAAACCATTTATCGGAATGAGGAAAATAATAAGTCATTGGAAATCTGCTGCATACCTGCTCATGCCACATGTAGAAAGTTTTTCCAAATTCCCTAAGGTAAAGAGCAATTTAAAAATTGGCGGAATTTCTCAAACCAAACAGCCGAGCCCATTTTTTGGCGTAATATGAGAAGGGCTAACCAGATTGATGCAAATGATATGGCATTTGGAATGCACTTCTCTTTCATATAGAATGTTTGTTCCAATTCTGAATGGTTTAAAAGTAATTTAGAAAATGGCCAAAGTTCCTCCGGGTTCATATTTTTCAACTTATTTTTTAAACGTTTTGTCAGAATGCAGCAAATGATATGGCGTTGGAAAGGTTGAAGAAATGCGAAACTTATATATATATGGTTTCTCCCAGTTATTTACGGTTTTATGACAATTTTGAAAATGGCTAAAAAGGTTATTTTTTCATAATTTTTGCAGACTTTGTCGGAATGGGACAAATAATATACAGCTGGAAAGATATCGAAAATGCAAAACTTTTTCATATATATAACATTTTCACTGATTCCTAGCAGTTTTTATGTAATTATGAAAATGGCGAGATCATGCATTCTGCCTTCATTGCGAAAACAGAGTCTTCGGAAATGCATTGCGTGAAGAGGTTGAGCTTTTTCGCATGTTTTTTGAACTTCACTCTGTTTTTCACATGTTGTTTTTTGCTCGCAACTGTTGAGGAACGTAGTAATTTCAAAAAAAATCCTACGCACACGCAAGATCATGGTGATGCATAGCAACGAGAGGGAAGAGTATCGTCCGCGTACCCTCATAGACCGTAAGCGGAAGCGTTATGAGAATGCAGTTGATGTAGTGAAACGTCTTCACCATCCGACCGATCCAAGTACCGAACGCACGGCACCTCCGAGTTCAGCCCACGTTAAGCTCGATGACGTCCCACGAACTCCGATCCAGCAGAGCTTCATGGGAGAGTTCCGTCGGCACGACGGCGTGATGACGATGATGATGTTTCTACCAACGCAGAGTTTCGCCTAAGCACCACTACGATATGATCGAGGTGGATTATGGTGGAGGGGGTGAGGGAGTCCTGGACTAAGGGGTCCTCGGACGTCCGGCCTGTTAGCCATGGGCCGAACTGATGGGTTGTGAAGATACGAAGACCGAAGACTGTACCCGTGTCCGGATAGGACTCTCCTTGGTGTGGAAGGCAAGCTTGGCGACCGGATATGTAGATTCCTTTCTTTGTAACCGACCTTGTGTAACCCTAGATCCTCCCGGTGCTTATATAAACAGGAGGACTTAGTCCGGAGGAGGAGATTTTTCATTACCATAGCCATACAAGCTAGACCTCTAGGGTTTAGCCATTACGATCTCGAGGTAGATCAACTCTTGTAATAATCGTATTCATCAATATCAATCAAGCAGGACGTAGGGTATTACCTCCGTAGAGAGGGCCCGAACCTGGGTAAACATCGTGTCCCTTCTCTCCTATTACCATCGACCTTAGACGCACAGTTCGGGACCCTCTACCCGAGATCCGCCGGTTTTGACACCGACATTGGTGCTTTCATTGAGAGTTCCACTGTGCTATCGACGAAAGGTTTGATGGCCCTTTTAATCGTCAATAGTGACGCTGTCCAAGAAGAAACTTTCCTCCCCGGACAGATCTTCGTGTTCAGCGGCTTCGCACTGCGGGCCAACTCGTGTGGCCACCTAGAGCAGATCGATAGCTACGCCGCTGGCCATCAGGTCAGATTTGGGAGCTTGAACTACGTTGTAGACATCCGTGGAGACTTGATCTTCGCCGGATTCGAGACCGCGGCTGCCACCCCCGGTCACCCCGATGATCATGACCTAAATCTGTCATCAGACCACATCCAGGAGATCGCCCCTATAACCGCTCTGGCCTTAGAGCCGGAGAAGACTGTGCCATCCAAGGACGGGAGGATCAACCCCACCACGGAGGCCACAGATTCCATGGTGTTCGAGCCGCACATAGATTTAACCTCTCACGACGTCTTTGTCACCAGAACTCCGGACTCGTCTCCGGCTGTAAGTTCCGAACCACATGAGCCCGCGGGCGTCGAACTTGATCATTTATCGATCTTCGAGTTCAGCGCCGCAGATATCTTCCAGCACTCGCCTTTGGGCGATGTGCTAAACTCGTTAAAGAACCTGTCCTTGGAAGAGGACTCACAGTCGAACTATATCCAGTTCGAACTAGGGGCTGACGTTGGAGGATTTTGCTTCCCACCCACCACCCACTTCATAGCTACGGTCGAGGATTTGACCGACACACTCGATTACGAGTCCGAGGACATCGAAGGTATGGACGACGACGCCGGAGAAGAAGAGGCCCAGAACCCGCCGCTCACCAGACGCTGGACGGCCACTTCCTCGTACGATGTATACATGGTGGATGCACCAAAGGAGAACAACGGCGATGACAAGGAAGATCCAGCTGAGGATAAACCTTCTGAAATACAATCCAAGAGCCGGCGTCAGCGGCGCCGCTCTAAGTCACGCCGCAGTAAAGACAGCAACACCAGCACAGGAGAAGATAACACTCCGGAAGGTGCCGAAGACAACAAAGACCCCGTTGAAACAGCTAATGAACAAGATGAACGGGAAGATGGGCAGGCTAGCCCCGGTAAGCAGGCCACGCACGAAGACTGAGAGGACGGAAGTTATCTTCCGCTCTCCGAGGATGAGGTGAGCCTCGGCACCGACGACTTCCTCGTGCCTGAGGAACCTCTTGAGTAGGAGCGCTTCAAGCGCCAGCTAATCGCCACTGCAAGGAGCCTGAAAAAGAAGTAGCAGCAGCTTCAAGCTGACCAAGATCTGCTCAATGATAAATGGACCAATATCCTAGTAGCCGAAGAGTACGGCCTCAAGAGCCCAACCAAAAGCGCAAATTGCTACCTCAGTTTGACGAGGAGGCGTTGGAATACATACCTCCATCGTACAATGCGGCTGACCGACCACCACGTGGTCGGGACAAAACGGCAACTCACACCGAACACCAGCCAGCCCTGCCTCATCGCACAGATAGAGGTAAATTAGCCCACGGTCATACTTATGACCTCCGGCAAAACCTGAACAATAAAGCAAGACATACTAGATCAATCTACGGATCACGAGGACATGAATCGACATGCGACGATGGCCACCTATTCGGACATGAAAAACTTAGTCATGCGCAGGCTGAAAACCGTAGACGGACTCCATCAGAGCTACGTCGCGATACAACCCGATATAGAGGCGCCGCACACCCTCATTGCTTCACTGATGAGGTCCTGGATCATGAATTCCCAGAAGGGTTCAAACTCATGAATATAGAATCATACGATGGAACCACGGACCCCGTGGTGTGGAATGAAGACTTCATTCTCCACTTTCATATGGCCCGCGGCGATGACCTCCACGCCATCAAATACCTCCCTTTAAAACTCAAGGGGCCAGCTCAGCACTGGCTCAACAGCCTGCCTGCAAATTCTATTGGCAGCTGGGAGGACCTGGAAGAGGCCTTCCTCGATAACTTCCAAGGTACATATGTTCGACCTCCGGACGCTGATAACTTAAGCCATATAGTTCAACAGCCCGAAGAGTCCGGCAGGAAATTCTGGAGTAGGTTCTTAACTAAAAAGAACCAAATCGTCGATTGTCCGGATGCCGAAGCCCTAGCAGCCTTCAAATATAGCATCCGCGACGAATGGCTCGCTCGCCACCTCAGCCAAGAAAAGCCAAAATCCATGGCATCCCTCACGACACTCATGACCCACTTTTGTGCGGGCGAGGACAGTTGGTTGGCCCGTAGCAAAAACAATGCAAGCAACGCTGGCACCTCTGAAGCTAAAACTAGCAAAGACAAGTACCGATGCAACAGATACAAGCGTCGAAACAAAAGTGATAACACCGAGGACACGGCAGTCAATGCCAGATTCAGGGGCTCTAAGTCTGGTCAGCAGAAGAAGCCGTTCCAAAAGAACAATTCAGACCCATCCAGCTTGGACGGCATACTTGATCGGCCGTGCCAGATTCATGGCACCCCAGACAAGCCACCCAATCATACAAATAGAGATTGCTGGGTTTTTAAACAGGCCGGCAAATTAAACATGGATAACAGGGAAAAGGGATCGCAAAGCGAGGACGATGATGAAGAGCCCCAGCAACCGAACACAGGGGGACAGAAGAAGTTTCCCCCTCAGGTCAAAACGGTGAACATGATATACGCTACCCACATCCCCAAGAGGAAGCGCAAGCGTGCACTCAGGGACATCTACATGATAGAGCCAGTCGCCCCAAAATTTAATCCATGGTCGTCATGCCCAATCACTTTTGATCGTCAGGATCATCCGACCAGTATCCATCACAGTGGCTCAGCCGCACTGGTCCTAGACCCAATAATTGATGGGTTCCACCTAACTCGCGTCCTTATGGACGGAGGTAGCAGCCTCAATCTTCTCTATCAGGATACAGTGCGAAAAATGGGCATTAGCCCATCTCGGATCAATCCCACCAGGACTACCTTCAAAGGAGTGATACCAGGTGTAGAGGTCCGCTGTACGGGCTCAATCACAGTAGAGGTTGTCTTTGGATCTCCGGACAAATTCTGAAGCGAGGAGCTAATCTTCGATATCGTCCCCTTCCGCAGCGGCTATCACGCACTGCTCGGACGAACTGCGTTTGCTCGATTCAACGCAGTACCACACTATGCTTATCTCAAGATCAAGATGCCTGGTCCACGTGGCGTCATAATGGTCAATGGAAATACGGAACGCTCCCTCCGTACAGAAGAGCACACAGCTACCTTAGCAGCAGAAGTATAGAGCGGCCTTCTCAAGCAGAACCTTAATTCGGCCGTCGAGCCCACGGACATCGTTAAGAGGGTCCGAACTACTCTGTAGCAGGAGAGCTCGGCTCGTCAGGAGCTCGACTAGCAATCCGACCTCCGTCTCAGTCCCGATCAAGTGGTGGCATTCGTGCCACACGTACATAACTACGCACTCAAAATCCCATGGGCATCGATGGAGGCATAGCTAGCTTGTGGTCCATAGTACGGCTCAACCGACATCGGATACACACATACTTTCACTTTAAATTGTTTCCTTTTCAGGTCTCAATCCCACAGGCACCATCTGGTGGTCTGGTCATCGGTCCTCTTGAAGGATAAACACACCAAGACGGCAAGAAACACAGACATATGGGGGACTTTTTAGGTGATTCCGTTAATGATAACTCTACCTATTTTTCAGGACCCACATGCAGCTCTCCCATGGTTTCGGCATGTCAGATAGCCTGTTGCTTATCGCACTACTTGTATCAATGTGCCTTGACGTACTAATTAAATTATAATGAGAACAGTTTGCAGCTGGAACTGTAGGACTTCAGCTTTTTACCTTTGTACCTTTTCTGTTTTCTTTCTCTTTTTCAACTCCCCTGTGGATAACCCTATCAGGTAGCACCCGTACACTTTGGTACACTTGATGTTTGCCAGGGACTTCATAGCACCCCACACTACGGTAACAAAATTCTGAACACTTTTTATAAGTATAGTTCGGCACCCCAAATTTAGCATTGTATGCATTGGCTCCGAATCATGTCTTTGGTCAATAGTTGGGTTGCCCGGCTCCTGTGCTTGCTACCTTATGTTCTGCTATATCGGCTAGGGTAGTAAAGGGAGAACTACTATGATTGTTCCTTGGTTTATCCAAAGGAGCACCTTAGTAGAGAAAGCCGAAAACTGACTATCATGATGCGGCGAGAGCCGGTCAGCTGTCCGGAGGTTGCAAATCATTGGAGATTTATTCCGCATTAAGCGAAGGATTGGTACTTCCTGATCATATGCTTATAGCACTCTAGTTCGGACACTATGGGTTGCGCCCATGTTTTTATTGTCGCACTCCTATGGCTAAGTGAGGGCGTTACGGCCGCATAGTCTGGTTGCCTGGTTCGTTGCGCTAAACAACTCCTTCAAGGACCATCTAATTGTATCAAGATTATTTAGATTCCATCCCGAACACCCCCGTTTACCTACATGGGGGCAGAAGCCAACGACTAGTTAACCCTCAGATTTCATACAACACGGCCGCACAGGAAGTAAAAATTAAAAACATAACAAGCATTATATTGGATAAACACTTTGTTTCATCATACAAGGCAGAGGGAGCTCGAATACATTCATTCAAAGATAGTATCTTTCGCACAGTGATCCGCAACAATGCAGGATCCCTCCAGGACACCATCAAAATACAACTCGGGTCGGCGGTGCTCCTTGCCCTCAGGCATCCCCTCGGTCATTAGCTTCTTGGCATCCATCTTCGCCCAGTGCGTTTTGACGCGGGCAAAGGCCATCCGTGCACCTTTGATATAGACCGACCGCTTTATCACCTCAAGCCGGGGGCAGGCATCAACAAGCCGCTTCACAAGTCCGAAGTAGCTGCTAGGTATCGACGCGGCAAGCCATAGTCGGACTATCAGCTCCTTCATGGCTAGCTCGCCCGCCTTGTGCAGCTCGACCAGCTGTTTCAGTTGGTCACTGAAGGACACCGGATGTTCGGGTCTAAGATATTGAGACCAGAACAGCTTCTCCGTAGAACTCCCTTCCTCGGCTCGATAGAACTCGGCAGCGTCTGATACGCTGCACGGCAAACCCGTAAACGCCCCAGGAGAGCTCCAAATTCGGGTAAGTAAAAGGAACGCTTCCTTCACAGACTTGCTTTGCATAATGAAAGCCTTACCCGCCGCGATCTTCTGGGCCGCCTGGATTTCCTAAAGGGCGCTCTGGGCTTTGGCTCTCTGGCGGGCCTTCGCAAGTTAGGATGCTTGCGTTTTAGAATCATGCTCCAAGGACTCGTACTTCTTGATGGTGTCCTAGAGCTCTTGCTGAACCTGGTTGACCCGGGCCTCGTGCTTCTCGCACGCGGCGCGTTCCTTGGCCACTTTGTCCTCGGCCTTTTCTAACGCCTTCTTGAGGGCCGCCACCTCAGTCGTGGCCCCTAATAAAGTTCATGGCACTTTAGTCGGCACGAACCATTCATCCTTCCTAAATATGCACGCAGGTTACTGCATACCTTTGTTGTCCTCCGGCTGCTTCTTCACGAGGCCGAGCTCTTTCTTGGCCCGCTCCAGGTTCTGCTTTAGTCCGGAGACCTCCGTAGTATGAGTGGCAGCATCCAGCAGCGATGCCTGCTTATTCACATAGACATCTTATGTTAGACTCCTGCGAAAATTATTTTGATCCCCTGTTCGGGCTTTCCTTTCCGGACACCGAACAGAGCATCAGGGGCTACTGTCCACATTGTGATATTTTTTTCCTACAATTGTTACCTCAAAGCCTGTTAAAAGGCTAGCGCATGCCTCGGTTAGTCCGCTTTTGGTGGACTGAACCTTTTCGATCACCATACCCATCAGGACATGGTGCTCATCCACAATGGAGGCGCCTCGCAGGACTTCCAGCAGATTATCCGGTGCCTTTGGTTGGATAGAGGTCACCGGTGGAACAGGCACACCTCCTTCTTTCGGGGAAGGCCGTTCGCTGGACTCCGGAGCCGTGTAGGTCTCCGGAATGGTATCCGGCTGAGGGTCGAAGGGAACTTGGCCCCCGTTGCCAGTCCCATGGGGGCTTTTTTCCCCATGTGTTCGGCAGCCGAGAGTCATCCTGGGGTGCCACCTTAACGATTGCTGGAATCTCCCCCTGGTCTGGGAAGGTCCTTTGGGACGCCACCTCGTCATCACCCTTGGGTGAGGTAGAGTGAGCGGGCAGCGGAGACATGCTAGCCATCTCCTTTGAGTCTAGCGAACCCTCTGTCAAGGATCGCGGGGAGCCGTCGCGGGCCGGACTGTAATGGCATAGTTTAAACATATTAATATTATAAACTGGAAAGGCCAGGTATGGGGAGGTGCATAGAGTTTTGGTACTTACGAGGCAGCCCGAGGCTTGGTCCGGGGCATTCGCTCTGGACTGCTTTCGACGTCCCATGCGGAGTTATCCGCAAGGGAGCCCTTCCCCTTCTTGGGTGCCTTCACCTCCAGATTCGTGGAGGCCTCCCTTTTATTCTTTCCCCCCTTCGGGGGGAAGCTGCCCTCTTCCTCCTCCTCCTCGCCGTCGTCTTCGGCGGCCGAAGAGTTAGTCTCATCTTCGGACGACATGTTCGAAGCACCCTTTCGGCGAAGGCCACTCCTGCTCCCTTTGGCCGTCTTCTTGGCCTTCTTCTCCGACACGTCATAAGGCACCGAAAATAGCTTCTTCGTTAGGAGTGGGGTTTCCTCATCTTAAGGTAGTGGAGCTAGACAATTAATCCACCCCGCTATGTCGATCCAGGCCTAAAAATTGATAGGAAGGCTTAGACTCCTTCTCAAAATATGCCAATAAAGGCTATACCATGAATACATGAAAGAACTTACCGAATTGTCCTGGCGTTTTAAGCTGAGCCCACAATCTTCGGTCGTAGGCGGTGGTGTCTCGCTAGCCTTGAAGAGCACTTTCCAGATATCTTCGTGCGTTGTGCCAAAGAGCTCTAGCAGCGTCTGGTGCTTGGCCGGATCGAACTCCCACAAATAGCAAGTCCGGCGATGGCACAGAAGGATCCGGCGAATGAGCATTACCCGGATCACGTTGACGAGTTTTATCCTCTTGGTTATCATGTTCTGAATGCACGTCTTGAGCCCATTCAGCTCGCTCGAAGAGCCCCAGGCGAGGCCCTTCTCTTGCCAGGAGGTAAGCCGTAGCGGAGCTCCAGATCGAAATTCGAGGGCTGCCGCCCAGTTGGTGTCGCGCGGCTCGGTAAGGTAGAACCACCCCGACTGCCACCCCTTCACAATCTACACAAAGGAGCCTTCGGGCCATGTAACGTTGGGCATCTTGCCCACCATGGCACCTCCGCACTCTGCTTGTTGGCCTCTGACAACCTTCGGCTTTACATTGAAAGTCTTCAGCCATAGGCCGAAGTGAGGCGGGATACGGAGATAGGCCTCGCAAACGACTATAAATGCCGAGATATTGAGGATAAAGTTTGGGGCTGGATCATGGAAGTCCAGCCCGTAGTAAAATATCAATCCACGGACAAACGGGTGGAGAGGGAATCCCAGCCCGCGGACAAAATGTGTGAGAAACACAACCCTCTCATGGGACTCTGGGGTAGGGACGATTTGTCCTTCGGCCGGGAGACGGTGAACGATCTCCTTGGCCAGGTATCCGGCCTCTCAAAGCTCCTTGATGTCTTTCTTCTTAACAGAAGAAGCCATCCACTTGCCACCAGCTCTGGATCCGGACATGGTTGGAGTGTTTTCTCCGGCGGAGGAAGCTAGGGCTTGGGCGCTGGAGCTCTAGAATGGATGGGCAGAGGAAGGACAAGGCAGGGGTGAGTGACGACGAATCCTTATCCCCTTATAAAGGCCGTGAATATCAAACGCCTCCCTGCTCGCCTTAAAACTCGCCTATTCCCAAGGGTTGTGTAAACGGCACGGTTGGGTTACCCACGCCCATATTGATGAGAATCCCGCAATAAGGGGATTCGATCTCTGCTTTGACAAGACGTGCCAATGGAAACCGCATCTGAGAACACGGGATGGCAGACAAAACGGTTCGATATAGTGACCGGGCAGATGTGATGTCATGTTGTAAAAAAAGGTTGTCAGCAGATTGGATTCATGAAATATTATATTCTCTCTACGGTTGTGTGTGGTGTGAGTTACAGGTCCGGACACATCGGTACATCCAAAGATTGTTTGGGAGTTCGGAAGGAGGAACCCGCCTTGCAATGCCGAAGACAGATCTATGCGTCGGATACCTTGTCATTAAAGCCAGGTTCAGGGGCTACTGAGGGAGTCCTGGACTAAGGGGTCCTCGGACGTCCGGCCTGTTAGCCATGGGACGGACTGATGGGCTGTGAAGATATGAAGACCGAAGACTGTACCCGTGTCTGGATAGGACTCTCCTTGGCATGGAAGGCAAGCTTGGCGACCGGATATGTAGATTCCTTTCTTTGTAACCGACCTTGTGTAACCCTAGATCCTCGGGGTGCTTATATGAACCAGAGGACTTAGTCCGGAGGAGGAGATTTTTCATTACCATAGCCATACAAGCTAGACCTCTAGGGTTTAGCCATTACGATCTTGAGGTAGATCAACTATTGTAATACTCCTATTCATCAATATCAATCAAGCATGACGTAGGGTATTACCTCCGTAGAGAGGGCCTGAACCTGGGTAAACATCGTGTCCCTTGTCTCCTGTTACCATCGACCTTAGACGCACAGTTCGGGACCCCCTACCCGAGATCCGCCGGTTTTGACACCGACAGGGGGGCACCGCACATGGCTAAGGGATCAATGATCAACTTGTGTGTTCTAGGGTGCCCCCTGCCCCCGTATATAAAGGAGCAAGGGAGGAGGCCGGACGGCCCCTCTAGAGCGCGCCAGGAGGAGGCGTCCTCCTCCTAGTAGGAGTAGGACTCCCCTTTCCTACTCCTACTAGGAGGAGGAAAGGAAGGGGGAAGGTGAGAAGGAAGGAGAGGGAGGAAAGGAGGAAAGGGGGGCCGGCCCCCTAGTCCACTTCAGTTTGGGCTAGGGGGGGCGCGCGCCCTGCCTCCTCTCTTCCACCACTTGGCCCATGAGGCCCAATACTTCTTCCCCGTATTCCCGTAATTCCCCAGTACTCCGAAAAATACCCGAATCACTCGGAACCTTTCCGATGTCCGAATATGGTCGTCCAATATATCGATCTTTACGCCTCGACCATTTCGAAACTCCTCGTCATGTCCCCGATCTCATCCGGGACTCTGAAATACCTTCGGTACATCAAATCACATAAACTCATAATACCGATTGTCACCGAACGTTAAGCGTGCGGACCCTACGGGTCCGAGAACTATGTGGACATGACCGAGACACGTCTCCGGTCAATAACCAACAGCGGAACCTGGATGTTCATATTGGCTCCTACATATTCTACGAAGATCTTTATCGGTCAAACCGCATAACAACATACATTGTTCCCTTTGTCATCAGTATGTTACTTGCCCAAGATTCAATCGTCGGTATCTCAATACCTAGTTCAATCTCATTACCGGCAAGTATCTTTACTCATTCCGTAATGCACTATCCCGCAACTAACTCATTAGTTGCATTGCTTGCAAGGCTTATAGTGATGTGCATTACCGAGAGGGCCCGGAGATACCTCTCCGACAATCGGAGTGACAAATCCTAATCTCGATCTATGCCAACTCAACAAGTACCATCGGAGACACTTGTAGAGCACCTTTATAATCACCCAGTTACGTTGTGACATTTGATAGCACACAAAGTGTTCCTCCGGTAATCGTGAGTTTCATAATCTCATAGTCATAGGAACATGTATAAGTCATGAAGAAAGAAATAGCAGTAAACTAAAACAATCAAGTGCTAAGCTAACGGAATTGGTCAAGTCAATCACATCATTCTCCTAATGATGTGATCTCATTTATCAAATGACAACTCATGTCTATGGTTAGGAAACATAACCATCTTTGATTAACGAGCTAGTCAAGTAGAGGCATACTAGTGACACTCTCTTTGTCTATGTATTCACACATGTATTATGTTTCCGGTTAATACAATTCTAGCATGAATAATAAACATTTATCATGAAATAAGGAAATAAATAAATTTATTATTGCCTCTAGGGCATATTTCCTTCAGCAACTCCCAATGACTTACCAGAATTGAGAAAATGATATACCGATGGAAAGTTGTTGCACACATGCAACTTTGTTGTGTTGATCATTTTTTTCATAATCGCGATGGTTCAAAATATTTTTGTACTACGTAAAAACATATTTTTAACAATATACTGCTACCTCTTGAGCACTGCGTTGGTTTTCCCTTGAAGAGGAAAGGGTGATGCGGCAAAGTAGCGTAAGTATTTCCCTCGGTTTTTGAGAACCAAGGTATCGATCCAGTAGGAGGCCACGCACGAGTCCCTCGCACCTACACAAACAAATAAAATCCTCGCAACCAACGCAATAAAGGGGTTGTTAATCCCTTCACGGTCACTTACGAAAGTGAGATCTGATAGATATGATAAGATAATATTTTTGGTATTTTTATGATAAAGATGCAAAATAAATAAAGCAAAAATAAAAACGGTGCAAGAAATAGCTTGTTGACGGAAGATTAATATGATAGAAAATAGACCCGGGGCCATAGGTTTCACTAGTGGCTTCTCTCCAGAGCATAAGTATTACAGTGGATAAACAAATTACTGTTGAGCAATTGACAGAATTGAGCATAGTTATGAGAATATCTAGGTATGATCATGTATATAGGCATCACGTCCGAGACAAGTAGACCGACTCCTGCCTGCATCTACTACTATTACTCCACACATCGACCGCTATCTAGCGTGCAACTAGAGTATTAAGTTCAAAAGTACAGAGTAACGCTTTAAGCAAGATGACATGATGTAGAGGGATAAACTCATGCAATATGATATAAACCCCATCTTGTTATCCTTGATGGCAACAATACAATATGTGCCTTGCTGCCCCTACTGTCACTGGCAAAGGACACCGCAAGATTGAACCCAAAGCTAAGCACTTCTCTCATTGCAAGAAAGATCAATCTAGTTGGCCAAACCAAACTGATAATTCAAAGAGACTTGCAAAGATAACTAAGGGAGTCTTGGATTAGGGGGTGTTCGGGTAGCCGGACTATACCTTCAGCCGGACTCCGGGACTATGAAGATACAAGATTGAAGACTTCGTCCCGTGTCCGGATGGGACTTTCCTTGGCGCGGAAGGCAAGCTTGGCGATGCGGATATTCAAGATCTCCTACCATTGTAACCGACTATATGTAACCCTAACCCTATCCGGTGTCTATATAAACCGGAGGGTTGTAGTCCGTAGGCAATCAACTCCATATACAACAATCATACCATAGGCTAGCTTCTAGGGTTTAGCCTCCTTGATCTCGTGGTAGATCTACTCTTGTACTACCCATATCATCAATATTAATCAAGCAGGACGTAGGCTTTTACCTCCATCAAGAGGGCCCGAACCTGGGTAAAACATCGTGTTCCCTGCCTCCTGTTACCATCTGGCCTAGACGCACAGTTCGGGACCCACTACCCGAGATCCGCCGGTTTTGACACCGACATTGGTGCTTTCATTGAGAGTTCCTCTGTGCCGTCACAATCAGGAAGTATGCCTCCTCCCGTATTTAAAGACGGCGCCGTTGCTAAGGGAGCCTTGGCTGTCGGCCAAACCCTCCGGCTAGGTGGTTTCCTCATGACCGCCTGTTCGGCTGTTGCGCTGACGGTGACCTCTCGGGTCATCAAAAGAAACCTACACGTCAGCTCGGAGCTCGTCGAGCAGCTAGATCCAATGGAGCTCTCTTTCGTAAACGAGCTCTTGGATCGCATCGCCGCCCTGGGGGTCGCTACGGATTACGACCAGGTTGGGCTTAAACCCGATCTAAGAGAAATTAACTCTCCCCAAGTCACCCACCACGTTGCCGTGGTAGAGGCGCAGTGCGGCGACCCTTCATCTATTTTAAGGACTAGCTACGTCCGAATTCCCGACTCCTCCAAGCCGGATACCCGCGGAGAGGAGGATGTAACTCAAGACCTGAGCTTAGGATCAGGCAACGGGCTAGATTCGTTGGACAACATCCAAGAATCCGAACTTCAGAGTTCGGAAACTCTTCGGCCTCTGAATCTTGGATTGGGTGAGGTTTCAGATTCAACGACACCCGCCCACCCGAACATAAGCAATCTCTCCCAAATCAGGCAGAGGCCCGAGGAAACAGTACATCATCACTGGGCCAGATTCCTCCTGGTTATGAAGAGGATAAAGGATTGCCGCGAGGGAGGCGCAATCTCAATTTTCTGCAGTAATTGCACAGACGAGGGAATCCTTAACACCGTAAGTCGTCGTGATATTACACGCTTCGCTGACTTGGCGTCCATAGTACAAAAATACTGTGCGATGGAAAGCGCCTGGAAAACCGAAATAAAATTTTGGGATAATCCGGCCTTGAATAGTAATCCCGTCCGAACTAAGGGGGTGCATCATCATAGGACACCCGGGATGAACACCAAAAAGCCAAAACCCTCTACAGGGCATGGAACCGTACTAGAAAGGTGGCTTGATGGACCCTGTAGAATTCACAGTACAGAGGACGCCACACCAACTCACAGCCTTAGAGCATGTTGGATACTCCGGCAGGTGGCCAAAATTGGCGAGGACCTCTTAATTCTGGAGGCCGCAGAAAGCCAGCCCGAGGACACCAGTACCGTTCTCACAGTCTTCGAGACTTTCGCATCAAACAATATGCAAAAAAGAACACTCCGCAGCCTCGCCGAAGTCTATCAAGTTGCAACAATAAATCCATGGAGCGACACTGCTATTACCTTCAACGCAAGTGATGAACCTAGATTCCGAACAGCCCGAGCACCAGCCGCATTGGTCCTCAGTCCCATAGTGGACGGCTTTCGCCTCACCAAGGTGCTCATGGATAGAGGCAGCGGACTGAACCTCATTTATGAGGAAACCCTTCAAAAAATGGAAATAGACTGGAACCGCATCGAGCAAAGTAGCACAACCTTTAGAGGAATAATCCCCAGTCGGGAAGCGCGCTGCACAGGAAAAATCACACTAGATGTGGTGTTCGGCATGCCGGATAATTACAGGTCCGAAGAAGTCACGTTTCAGGTGGCCCCGTTTAAGAGCGGATATCACGCTTTACTAGGGCGGGAAGCATTCACAATCTTCCAAGCAATACCCCATTACGGGTACATGAAGCTTAAGATGCCCGGCCGAATGGAATTATCACTCTAGCTAGTGATCCGGACATAGAACTCCACGCCGAAAACAAGACGGCCGCATTAGCCCTTGAGGCGCTATCCGAAGCCTTAGTGGCCGAGGAACTGACTGCGCTGCGCTCCACGGTTAACAGGGATGATGTGATACTCGATAAGAGATCCAAATCCACATCCTTCAAGCCAGCCGACGAAATAGTCAAATTCCAGGTCCATCCAACGGACCCTAATAAAATAGCTTCAATCGGGGCACGACTGAACCCTGATGCAGACGCCGCACTACGAGAGTTCCTACGAGAGAACTGGGACATCTTCGCCTGGCACCCTTCAGACATGCCAGGGATCCCACACAGGCTGGCCGAACACAGCTTAAATATCCTAAAAGGATTTAAACCTGTCAAAAAAGCCCTTCGGCGTTTTTTCGAACCCAAGAGACAGGCTATGGGAGAGGAGCTAGCCAAGCTATTGGAGGCCGGATTCATCAGAGACATAAAACATCCGTACTGGCTAGCAAACCTGGTGATGGTACCAAAGAAGGACAAATCCTGGCGCCTTTGTGTCGACTTTAAAGACCTTAACAAGGCTTACCCAAAGGATCCCTTCCCCCTCCCCCGCATCGATCAAATTATCGATGCCACCGCAGGACACGATTTGTTGTGTTTCCTCGACGCATACTCCGGTTACCATCAAATCAAGATGGCAGAATCAGACCAAGCTGCAACAGCATTCATCACACCATACGGCCCATTCTGCTTCAACACAATGCCCTTCGGGCTAAAAAACACCGGCGCAACATATCAGCGCATGATCCAGACATGTCTGGCAAACCAGATCGGCAAAACAGTGGAGGCGTACGTGGATGATGTGGTCGTCAAATCAAGACATGTCAAATCCCTAGTAAACGACTTGAGGCTTACATTCGATAACCTCCGACAATATGACATCAAGCTCAACCCAGAAAAATGCGTCTTCGGCGTTCCAGCCGGAAAGCTCTTGGGCTTCATTGTATCCGGTAGAGGAATTGAAGCAAACCCATCCAAGATCCGAGCTTTGTCACAATTGGATGTCCCAAAGGACCTTAAACAAATACAAAAATTAACCGGGTGCGTGGCGGCTTTAAGCCGCTTCATCTCCCGCTTGGGAGAAAAGGCACTACCCCTTTATCGCCTCCTTCGGCGCACCGAACACTTCGAGTGGACGGATGCCGCCATGGCCGGACTTGATGAAATAAAAGCCATACTGGCAACAAACCCAGTCCTGGCCGCGCCAATCACCGGCGAACCAATGTTATTGTACATTGCAGCAACACACCAAGTTGTCAGCGCAGTGCTCGTTGTCGAGCGGGAAACAGACGGACACAAATTCCCCCTTCAAAGGCCGGTCTACTACGTGTCCACTGTCCTCACTCCATGCAAATCACGGTACCCGCATTATCAAAGATTGCATACGCGGTATTCATGGCATCCCGAAAGCTACGACACTACTTTCAAGAGTGTTCCATAACAGTAGCCTCGGAAGTGCCACTAAACGATATTATCAACAACCGCGATGCAACGGGCCGGATTGCAAAATGGGCCATCGAGCTTCTCCCGTTCGATATAACCTATAAGCCACGACGAGCTATTAAATCGCAAGTTTTGGCCGACTTCGTCGCAGAATGGACGAAGGCCGAACTCCCTAAAGAGTACGGCACATATTCAAACTGGATTATGCATTTTGACGGCTCCAAAATGTTGGCCGGACTGGGGGCTGGCGTCGTCCTGACGTCCCCGACAAGAGACACAGTCCAATATGTGCTCCAGATCATGTACATGGATTCCAACAATGCAGCCGAATATGAGGCCCTCCTACATGGTCTCCGGATAGCAGTATCCATGGGTATCCAGCGCCTAGAGGTACGCAGGGATTCAAACCTCGCGATATCCCAAATAAATGGAGACTTCGACGCCAAGGACCCAAAAATGGCAGCTTACCGCAACGCCGTCCTAAAAATGTCAGCTCGGTTCGAAGGGCTGGAGTTTCACCATATAGCCCGAGAAAACAATCAAGCAGCGGACGTCCTGGCACACATCGGAGCAAAACGCGATGCAGTCCCCCCAAACATCTTTTTGGAAAGATTGTTCAAGCCATCCGTAGCATGGGAGGGGGAACCCGCAAATAACATCCCGGACCCAGCCGCACCACTCGACGCCGAACAATCTGACACAATTGGAGGCTCTGCCAATGAAATTACACCTTCAGCCCACGTAATAATGGCGGTTATCGCCCCGTGGACAGAACCATTCCTAGCCTACCTTACTAGGCAGGAACTCCCGGAGGACCAAAACGAGGCCCGCTGCATAGTGCGGCGATCTAAAGCCTATAGAGTCCATGAGGGAGAGCTTTATAAGAAAAGCACTACCGGAGTCCTTCAAAGGTGCATCTCCGAAGAGGAAGGGAGGAACCTTCTGGCTGAAATTCATGCCGGACTCGGTGGTCACCATGCCACTGCTCGGTCCCTTGTTAGCAAGGCTTTCCGTACAGGCTTTTATTGGCCGACGGCCCGGGCAGACGCTCAGGACCTAGTCCAACGATGCGCTGGTTGCCAACTTTTTGTCCACCAAAGCCATATGCCACCCATTGCACTCCAAACTATACCCATCACCTGGCCTTTTGCGGTCTGGGGGCTTGACATGGTCGGACCCCTTAAAGGTGGGATCGATAGGAAAATATACTTACTGGTCATGGTGGATAAGTTCACCAAATGGATAGAAGCCAAGCCTGTTAAAACGGCCGAATCTGGACCTGTGATAGACTTCATATCCGGGGTTGTACACCATTATGGCGTCCCCCATAGCATCATAACCGATAACGGTACAAACTTTACCGCCGACGAGGTAAAACTCTGGTCCAAAAACATGGGCATCAAGCTCGATTATGCTTCTGTCTATCACCCACAAACCAACGGCCAGGTCGAACGCGCAAATGGTCTTATCATGAGCGGCATTAAACCCAGACTGGTGCGGTCCCTCAAGGAATCTAACACGCACTGGGTAGAGGAGCTCGACTCCGTGCTATGGGGGCTGCGGACCACGCTAAATCGCACCACCGGATACACACCATTTTTTATGGTGTACGGTGCAGAGGCAGTTTTGCCCTGCAACATAATTCATGATTCACCTAGAGTGTGCATGTACGAAGAAAGAGAAGCCGAGCTCGATCGGCAGGACAACTTGGACGCCTTGGAGGAGGAGCGTGATGTGGCAAAAGCCCGTTCCGCATTTTATCAATAGCAGGCCTGAAGATATCAAAGCAGAGAAGTACGGCCAAAAATTACAATGTTGGCGAACTAGTTCTACGCCTGCCGGATAAGAAAAAGGACAAACTCAAGCCCAAGTGGGAAGGTCCATTCATAATCGACCAAGTCCTGACTGGTGGGGCGTACCGCCTGCGAGATGCGTCGGATAACCGACTCGAGCCGAACCCGTGGTATACCACCCGTCTCCGAAGATTCTATGCCTAGCACCGGACTCTATGTTCGTCTCCTTCCTCTGTCCATTTTTTGCATTTTTTTTACATTTCTCTCCTTCCCCTCTTTTCTTTTATAGCCCTTAAAGGCTCATCTAGTGATGCGCAACTCGCGCTCATTAAACCTGGGGGCTTCTTTAACAGAAGCTTATTTATACGGGCTTCACGCCCAACACATGCGTCAAACTTCCGCATGTACCTTTTTCTTCACCATTATATGCATCGATATGACTTAAGTTTTGGCCAAGCTGGGTCGCCTGGCTCCTGTGCTTACCCCTACGTTCCCGATTGTTCGGCTAGGCGGTAAAGGGAGCACCTCTGCGATTGTTACTGCCGTGTCAGCCGGATGTGTACCTCAGACTGGGTGAAGCCGAAAGCTAGCGTTCTTAAGAGAATATTCGGTCGGTGAAATAAAAGATGATCTTTTTACTCATTTTATGCTCCCCCAGATGCTTTTTCTGCGTCTTTTCACGCAGTCCGGACATGCACTTTAGCGCATGCCTCCCAGCGAAAGGAACCCTTAACGGAACTATTCTCTCTGGAAGATGTTTCTTACTAACCATGTAATATAACATAACTAGTTGGGCACTTGTCTGATAAAGCACTAATGACCCCTACTCCTGGTCTCCACGCATACCCCGGTTCTTATATAACCGCTATGGTATTCGGACACACTCCGGACCGTCAGGTCCCGAGGTTGAAGCGAAAAGGTCGACAACGACAAACGATCTACAATCCGGCTAGAAGGCATTACACATGTCAATTCAAAATTACATAGTCATTCTGACTGATTGTATTCCTCTTCTATACCATCTAACAGGCTGTCTAATTTACAGTCCTGCTGGGAATACTTCGCGGCTAACTCTACTTGGCTGTATACTAAGCTTACAGGGATCTCCTTCCCGTTAGGCCCCACTAGTCCGACCTCGGCCATGTGGTTTGGGTCAGACTTCGTAAAACGGTTCTTCACCATGGCCCAGGCCTCCCTAGCGCCTTGTCGGCAGGCCGATATCTTCCACAACCGGAAGCGCCTCCGAGCTCCCTTCAGCTTCTCCGAAGCTCTCCAAGGCCCTCGGGCATGGAGTGGGCAGGCCATAAGGCTTGGGCAACGCCTTGCATCGCCTGCCGAATTCGCTCGTGCAGTTGCGTGAGTTCGGGAAGAAGGTCACCCGTAGAACCGGGCATCTCCTCTGCAGGATAACCTGTGAGCATACCTACAGACATTACTCTGTTAGTCGACTTCCTCGCCGAACTCTGTTTTCAAAGTTCGTTCAAGCACTTACTAAATATGTCGCGTCGAAGCTGCTGATTCTCCTTCGTGGAGTCCGATAGCTGGCCACGAACATCTTTAAGTTTGACGTCCAGCCGGGTGTTGGCATCCTGAAGATCATTCTTCTCTCGCCTCACCTTTGTCAACGTACTCTCACCGGCCTTTAGCCGGCGTAAGAGTCGTTGCTTTTCCGGATCGAGTCCGGCGCCATCTGCAACATGATTTGTTAGATTTGCACCCACACCGCACAATACTAATCTTTCGAAGTGTATCTTACCTGAGGGGGTCTCTTTGGGCTCCCCTGCTGCGGCTAGTGCGGCCTCTAGTTGGGCCTTGCACTTTTCCAGCTCCTGGGACATTACAGTATTCTTCTCTGTAAGAACCTACATATTAAATGATCCTTAAATCAGTTGCTCTAACTGTTTCAAGTCTCGGGGGCTACTGGTATATATATATTTGACCAAAATTTTCTTACCCGTATGTCTTTTACATACTGCTCCGTGGCTCTGGCTAAACCATTTTGAGCGGCACGGAGGTACGCATCTCCCGAATTAAAGACATCTAAAGCCTCTTGGGAGAAACAAGCGTCGCGTAGAACTGTCCGGCGACGCCTGTGGTTCATGGCACTCTCCACTTCAGAATTTGTGGCAGACAGCCTGTCTGCATCCTCTGTCGGATGAGCGTCCGGTGCGCGCCTTGTGCTCGCCTCCGCTTCCTGGCCAGACGTTGGAGCCTGGCTGGTGGAGGCCCGATTGGCAACCTCTCCGGATGTAGTCCGGCGAGGTCTCTTTGTTCTGAAGATAGCACGAACGTTAATATGCCCTGACAGAATAACACCAGGGAAACAGAGGGTGCGCTATACCTTTGCGTCGGCATCTCAGTCCGGACTACATTCCTTTTTGCCCCACGAGGCCCTGCGGCCCCTCGTTGGCTAGCCGCCGCAGGATCGGCCTCCTGCCTCGGAAATCTCCCCTTCAAAACACAGTTGTCGTCAGAAACACCGGAATATGTGAGAGTGGAATCTCTCTCAAGGGAATGAGACTCCGGTTTCTGTCACTTGGGAGGCCGGGATTAACCCTGGGTAATCAGCCATGATGGCTACCAAGGTATTATCCTTGCTTAGCTGATGGAACACCCCGTCGATAAGCTCCACCGATATGTCCGGATCCTCTTCGGAGTCCGGATCGAGGGACCGTTCTGGGTCCTCGGGCTGTGGAGGGCGGTTGTTTATATCCTTTACCACCTGTCACAGTTCTTGCATCGAAGTCGTTAGACTACATATCTAACCGTGGGAGTATAAAACAAACGGGCAAGCGCAGTTGTTCACTTACCCAACTTGGAGGATCGTACATAGTAAATCCGGCCTGCGGGTTGATGCGAAGGAATTCCTCCTTTTCTCCCTTATACAAAGAGGATAAGATCTTTACTAGAGCGGCAGCTGAGGCCGGCCCCTTACGACCGTAACGGGTGGCGTCATCCTCCCCGTTGAAATCCCACATGGGGTGGCCTCTATATTGAAGTGGCTGCACCCCCCGCATAATGCATGCGGCCATGACTCCAATCATGGTTAGTCCGGAATGAGCCAACAGTCTTATCCGGCCCATCAGGTAAAGGACGTCTCTGTCGCTTTCTCTCTGAGAGCTCCGCGGACGCCAGCTCAAGCATTTCTTCAATGGAGCACTATTGAACTCAGGGAGACCGATCCGGATATGGTCCGGTAGCGGGACGTCATCTATGTAAAACCATTCCGAAGGCCAGTCCTCGGACGCCTTCTTTGGGGTTCCGGATAGGTATCCGGTCCCGGCGATGCGCCATACTTCGGCTCCGCCCACTTGGTATATAGACCCCTCTCGAGAACGGGGCACCAGGAAGAATAACCTCTTCCACAGCGCGAAATGAGCCTTAACGCCTAAAAATAGCTCACAAAGGGCGACGAAACCCGCAATATGTTATACGGAGGCGGGCGTGAGATTGTGCAGCTGGAGGCCGTAGAACTCCAGAAGCCCGCGGAGAAATGGATGAATTGGAAACCCCAGTCCCCTTATTAGATAGGGGACGAGGCACACCCGCTCTCCTTTAGAAGGATTGGGGGTGCTCTCCGCTTGTTTTCCGCCATTGTAGGTGGCGAGACCGGCTCGGACCGGGACCATGTATGCCTGAGGGAGAAATCCCTTGGCCTGAAGCGACACTAACTCGCTATGCGGGATGGTGCAACTCTCCCAGTCCCCGGGTTTGGGACCGGAGGGGCGAGGGGAGGAGCTGCGACGACTGTTCATGTTGCAATGGACCTTTGCTGGAAGCGCTCTGATGATAACTCGCGGAGAGGAGAAGATGTGGTTTGGACCTAAATCCCCATCACGTTAAACAGGCGGCTCGTTTATACGGCTAGGGGTGTGGATGTAAAAACACCCTGGCTTTTCGCATTCATTTTACATGTGGAAGACGGCCACTATTGGGCGTGGGAGCCAAGGAGCGCTACATTACAAACATTGGACATTATTCCTACAGGTACACAGGATTTGGAGAAGAACCCGCCTTGCAATGCCGAACAATCTACGCGCCGGACTCGTCGTCATTGAAGCCTGGTTCGGGGGCTACTGAGGGAGTCCTAGATTAGGGGGTGTTCGGGTAGCCGGACTATACCTTCAGCCGGACTCCAGGACTATGAAGATACAAGATTGAAGACTTCGTCCCGTGTCCGGATGGGACTTTCCTTGGCGTGGAAGGCAAGCTTGGCGATGTGGATATTCAAGATCTCCTACCATTGTAACCGACTATATGTTACCCTAACCCTATCCGGTGTCTATATAAACCGGAGGGATGTAGTCCGTAGGCAATCAACTCCATATACAACAATCATACCATAGGCTAGCTTCTAGGGTTTAGCCTCCTTGATCTCGTGGTAGATCTACTCTTGTACTACCCATATCATCAATATTAATCAAGCAGGACATAGGGTTTTACCTCCATCAAGAGGGCCCGAACCTGGGTAAAATATCATGTTCCCTGCCTCCTGTTACCATCCGGCCTAGACGCACAGTTCGGGACCCACTACCCGAGATCCGCCGGTTTTGACACCGACAATAACCAATCATACATAAAAGAATTCGGAGAAGATTCAAATATTGTTCATAGATAAACTTGATCATAAACCCACAATTCATCGGTCTCAACAAACACAGCGCAAAAGAAGATTACATCGAATAGATCTCCAGAAGAGAGGGGAGAACATTGTATTGAGATCCAAAAAGAGAGAAGAAGCCATCTAGCTAATAACTATGGACCCGAAGGTCTGAGATAAACTACTCACACATCATCGGAGAGGCTATGGTGTTGATGTAGATGTCACAGCCCTAGAATTATTTGTGTGCAATAGTTGCATTTGCATCCATGCATCATGGCAATCTTTCCTTAAACCTGAAATGGGGATTAACAAACCCTAGCACTCCTTTGAAAACTAGGATCAACCAATAGAATATTTTTCAATGAACCCAAAAATGCCTTAATTAATGTTTGATAATTTTGGCAAGGGTTTTGATCCAAGCCAAAAATAGTGAACATTTTTAGGGAATTATTTGGGCTTTGATTTAATCCACTAATGTATTTGAGTTGGAGCAAATAAATCATATAAATATTTTTATTGCTCCAATAATTCTGAAACTTCTTGTGGAGCTCTGGGTTAAACCATTTTGCATCCACAATTATTTCCAGAAGCTGCAAAAATAATTTGGTTAGCAAACCAAATTCAAAACATCTGCAGAAATTAGAAAACGGAAATAAGAGAGAAGGAGAGAAGTACCTGGGCCTTACCTACTACTGTAGCTCACCCAGTTGAGCCGGCCCAGTCCACCTCTTCAGCGCCAGTCGTCTTCAACCTCGTGCCAGAAGGCATGAGGGAGCGTGCTCGCTGCGCGCTGGCCACGCGCCGCGCCACCTCCTGCTTCCCGCCGCTCCCCGACGCGCCTGTGAGCGCCACGCACTCCCCCCGGGCCCCCTCCCTCTCTCTCGCGTCCATCCCCTCCTCTCCCTCGCTTTCTTCTGCGACGGTCGACGCGGCCATGGAAGTGCCGCCGTGAACCACCGCGCTCCCCGACCCCCTCTCGCCTTCCCGTGTTGCGTGGAAGCTCCGCCACAATCACCCACGCCTCCTGGACGACCCGCAGGACGCCGGACGCACTGCACCACGACCATGGCGTCGTCTTCAACCTCTCGGCCGCCGAGATCGCCGACGACCGCATGCCATCACCAACCCTTCCCCGAGCCCGCTGAGATGCGTACTGCAACCGCCGTGAGCTCCTTCCCCGAACCCCCCTCTTCTCCATCTCGTTTGCATGTCGTAGCGCCATTCCCCACCGTCACCGAAGCTCGCCGCCGTTGCGCTTCGTCACCACCGTGGCTAGAGAGAACGTAGCTCGAAGCCGAGCACACCGATGTGCTCAGCGCGGCTCCAGGAGCCCGTAGCGCCCACCAACTCCTCATGTCATGCTCCACAGCCCCGTTCCGCTTGACACCTTAGCTCCGACCACCACCAAGGTTGACACCGTGCCCAACACCGGTCACCTAGCGCCCTCCCCCTGCCATAGTTGGCTGCACACGAGCCCCAGCTCCTCGTAGGTGGGCTCGGCCATCGATTTGGTCGCCGGAGCAGCCATCTCGATCATCGCCGCCGCGTCTGTGTGCTCGCCGGTGTTGAACTCGGTGAGATGACGTGGCCCGTCATTAGCCACTAATGACCCTGCTGATTAACCC
The DNA here is from genome assembly GCF_018294505.1 of Triticum aestivum. Taxonomy (NCBI): domain Eukaryota; kingdom Viridiplantae; phylum Streptophyta; class Magnoliopsida; order Poales; family Poaceae; genus Triticum; species Triticum aestivum. The sequence continues at coordinate 693,157,568 of NC_057806.1, read as the reverse complement.
CCCTGAGTCACTGACACCTGGGCCCCACGTTTTAGCTAACCGTAGTTTAATTCTCTGTTTAGCTTAAACTAACTATAGTGGCCCCACACGTCAGCGTTGACTTGCTGACGTGGCCGTTGACCAGGCCCACCTGTCAGCCACACAACACAGCCCTGGGTCACTAACCAGTGGACCCCACTGGTCAGGTTTGACCTGGACCGCCTCCGTTGACTTGCTGACATCACAGTGACGCAATGCTGACATAGTTAATAATTTTCTGGATTTAATATAATTAGAAAATTCCAAGAAATGCCCAAAACTTCTAAAAATCATAGAAAATTATCTATAACTCCAAATAAGATAAATTATATATGAAAAATTATCAGAAAAATCCAAAGAATCTGTTTATGGCATTTTCATGCATGTTTGAACAAGTTAACCTCACTGAATAGGACAATTCATGATTATGGAATAAATGGTAATTAGTTTTGGAGTTGGAATTTGCTATAGGTTTGAATTCCACTTCAATGAATATGACTAACTATTGCGCTAGGTCAATTCAGTACTTTAATATGACATATCATTCATATGAATGTGCATTGCATTGATTGTGGTTCCTTTTGTGTTTGTTGGTGGTTGTTTCCCTCTTAGTAGACGATGTTTCCGATGACGTGATCGATGGCACCGATGAAGAGATATACTATCCTCAGAAGTGCCAAGCAAGAAAAACCCCCTTGTTCATTCCGATACAATCCCACTCTCTCGCCCCTGCTCTCTTTTACTGCATTAGGACAACAACGATTCAACTGTTACATGCTGCGGTAGCTGAACCCCTTTCCTATGCATGGCCTGTCATTGCCACAGTAAATAGATGAAACCCACTAGCATGAGTAGGAGTTGTTTGAGCCCTGATGTGCCTACTCATTCATGCTTGTTTGTCATGCCTGCTATTGCATAGAGTTGTGTCGGGTCTGATTCATCGGGAATGAATTGGAATGGTGTGTGAACATGTCCTACTGTGTGAGCTAAGTGTGTGAACACGATTTGGTAAAGGTAGCGGTGAGAGGCCATGTAGGAGTACATGGTGGGTTGTCTCATTGAAACCGTCCTCAGGAACTAAGTTCTATGTCTGTGATCCATGAACAGCTACTACCACTCATTGGGATCCTTAATTGACCCTCTCGGCTTCTTAATCACCCTAGTACTCTATCCAGGAGTTGCAACTAGTTTCTGGTGTTTGTAGGTTATGTGTTGGCGGCCGTGCGTAGCGCTGACCCTAGGGGTGGGCTATGATGCGGTAGATACACCGTGGCATGGTGTACCGGGCACCCGTTCGGTGTCCCAGGAACCCTGTTCACATCGTTCGGGGCCTTATGTGGAAACCTCGGCCGGACTCCCTGCGGATGGAACCTGGATAGGCGATAAACCTGGACTAGAGACTTGAGTGTTTAGGTAGGCCATGGCCGACACCCTCGTTGGGCTTCCGCTTGAAGGTTGCCGAGTACATGTCGTGTAAACGACGGTAAGTGGTGGGAGCATGTGTGAAGAAGTACACCCCTGCAGGGTTACCATTATCTATTCGAATAGCCGGATTCACATCGTTCGGGGCCTTATGTGGAAACCTCGTCCAGACTCCCTGCGGATGGAACCTGGATAGGCGATAAACCTGGACTAGAGACTTGAGTGTTTAGGTAGGTCGTGGCCGACACCCTCGTTGGGCTTCCGCTTGAAGGTTGCCGAGTACATGTCGTGTAAACGACGGTAAGTGGTGGGAGCATGTGTGAAGAAGTACACCCCTGCAGGGTTACCATTATCTATTCGAATAGCCGAATTCCTCGGATATGGAAACTTGGACCCCTTGCATAGTTCATAGACAAGTGAAAGTGGATACTCTAAAACTTGCAAGATAAGTGTGAGTGCTATGGATGGCCTTCTCGTAGGGTGAAGGGAGCAGATCCATAGTGGTGTATTGAATGGTGAATATGTGGACTCGTGTGCGCCACCTCAAAAGAGTTGCTTGCTGTCGTAGTTCAGGTTAGCCACTGAGTCAAAGCTGGCTTGCTGCAGTTAAACTCCACTACCCCTTTGTTGATACCGATGCATATGTAGTTAGTTCTGATGTAAGTCTTGCTGAGTACAATTGTTCTCACGTTTGCTTAATTTATGTTTTGCAGAGAGACATTAGTCTCGCTAGTAGTTCCGTGTGGGCTTCGACGTTTAGCTTGATACCTCAGCTACGATCTTGTGCCCTCAGCAGGATCTGGTAGATAGTCAGGCTTCTTAGCCTTTTTCTTTGTAGATGTCTATACTCAGACATGTTAAGCTTCCGCATGTGCTTTGATTTGTATGCTATGATTGTTGGGTCATGAGACCCATGTTTGTAATTTCTCGCTCCTCGGAGCCTAATGAATAATACTTGAGTCGTAGAGTTATGTTGTGATGCCATGTTGTATTTACACATATCGAGCATATTGTGTGTATGATTGAAATGCTTGGTATGTGTGGGATCCGACAATCTAGTTGTTTATCCTTGGCAGCCTCTCTTATGGGGAAATGTAGTCTAGTGCTTCCATGAGCCATAGTAGTCCGCTACAGCCCGGTTCACCGGAGTCCTACTAGTCCAGCACTACTGCTCAGGACACTTGACTGGCCGGCATGTGTTTCACTTTGTTCCTGTGTCTGTCCCTTCGGGGAAATTTCACGCGGTGACATCCGGAGTCCTGCCTAGCCTGCTACAGCCCGGGTTCCCGGAGTCCTGTTAGCCTAGTGCTACAGCCCGGATTCACACGCTGTTGACCGACATGCTCGATGTGATTCATGTATGCCTGTCCCCATAGGTTAGTGCCGCTTTGGGTTCACGACTAGCCATGTCGGCCCGGGTTCTCTGTCATATGGATGCTAGCGGCACTATCATATACGTGAGCCAAAAGGCGCAAATGGTCCCGGGCCATGGTAGGGCGACACCCATGGGAATACCGTGCGTGAGGCCGCAAAGTGATATGAGGTGTTACCGGCTAGATCGATGTGATTTGGAATCGGGGTCCTGACAGCTTTGGTATCAGAGTCTGAGTGCCTGTAGGATTACCAAGCCAAACCGGTCAAAGTTGAGTCTAGAAATGCTTTAGATATATACAGGAATTGACTGTGGAAGGGAACGTAAGGCTCTTTTTGCTCCTTATACCTTATACCTTCTGATCTGAGTCACCCTCTTCTCTTCTACGGGGATTAAGAACTTGGCTTCTCATCTTTCTATCATGATCACGTGTTACTAATCCGTAGATTCGTAGGATTGTTGGTCTCAAGCCTCAGTTCAGTTTCTTCTACTCTAGTGTGTTGTTAAATGGCCTCAGAACCCTGATATGATGTTGTTGAGTGGTTATGCCACCATTTTGAAGGATGTCTCAAGTATTTTTAAGCTTTTACAGCCATTATGTTGTCCGAGTCATCCCAGGTTTCTAAATAGTCTGATGCATTTGCAAATCCCTTCCTTCTGTTCCCGATGTCCCTTTGGGCCAGTTCAACCACACTAATCGGTCTGTTGAGGTACTCTATTGCCTTGACATGTATGTTGGAGTTAGTGTTATGACCCTAGGTGTTTTAGGGAGTCACCTAGTAATCTAGCCATGTTTTGTGTTCCGGTGTGATGGTTTTGGCAAATATTCTCAAAAGCATCCCGTGGTGCCATTTAGTAGTAGGTATTCCATTCCTGGGTTCTTGAAACCGAGATTCACCCTACTTAACTCATGTTGATAGTGTTTGCTCGTTCCTTTAGGATATTAGTAACCTTGCAACAGTCCTCGAGGTCCGTGGTATTTCTTCCTTCCAAATACCATGAACCGTTAAGGCAGAAGTTCTTTGAACCAAAATATCACAATCATAGTACTCTTGAGGAGTTCTCCGTTCATAATTGTGACTCTGCCAGTTCTACCTTTCTGCATGGGTTGTCCGGAAGAAATGTTGAGCTTTGCTCGACATACTAATCTATGCATCCACAACTCAGAAAATTATATGTTCCTCGAGTTGTTCCTCTTCAGTTGTATCCCGACCATCTTCTATCAGTTGATAGCCAAGAGTATGTGTGCATTTGTGTTCATCGATGCCTATTATTCTTGTGGTCCATCAAGCCATTCTATTCCAGAATGACTAGGAGAAACAAACTCCAGTACCTCATCCATATCTACGATTGGGTCAAAGTAGTTGTATCCCGCGGATCAAAATGTCAATCCAGCTTTTGTTCTGTTCTACCTCGGAGTTCTACCCTATTCATGCCAAGAATATCATAGGAATTGCACCATCTCTTATGAATTTTGACGCAGTGATACTTCTTGCCATCATTGTTCATTCCTCGGCTCCCGTGTTATTGTAACCGGAATGCTGGTAAGTGAGTCATGATGTGTGAAATCAATACTCCTAGCAACTCTGTTGCTTGGTAGTTAGTGGACAATATTCTCATTCTTAGCATGTTGGTTATTAAATCATCATCCTAAGATTGATCGTGCTATCTAGTTCTTATTTCTGGTGCACTCCTCGATCAATGAGTTAGGATTATGTCAATCCCTCACTCTTTTGATCATATCATCTTGCCCTGAAAAGCAAGGTTGTTCTCGAGCCTAGTAACATATCGGTGGTTCGTGATTTTTCGAAGATCTTCTCGGAAGTATTACCTGGTTGTCCCCTAACTGTTATGTTGAGCTTGTGATCAAGTTGGTTTCTTGTAAACCACCCCTTCTCCAAGAATCTGTGTTGGATATCCCTGAGCTAGTTGGTTAAGCCAAACAACAACTTGGAGAGTTGGAAGATAAAAGCTTGTCTGACTTAGTTCATGTTAAGGGATATATTTTTGTGTGTGAGAGAGTTGAAGAAAGATGATATCTCCGTCGATTGGTCCTCGTGATCATTTGTTGGATCTATTGCCTTGTCAAAACTTTGACTTGAGTATTGGCTATTGTCAAGTCAAATCAGAACCAACGATGTTCTTAATGTTGTCTTACTCGTGGTTGATCCCTCGAGCATACACCATTACATCTTTTGGTCTGACCAATGCTATCACCGTGTTCACATGATGATGGAAGTCCAGTGATATGGAAATTCTGATGAGTTGCTGTTGAGCCCATCAGCATTATTTTGTCTCCCCCATGATTCATGTTGAACATTATACTAGTGTTGGAAAACTTTATAAGCATTGCCCTCATGTCCCGATCATGAAGCATATGTCCGGTTGAAAGATGTGACTTCCTCTAATTCATGTGCATCTGATGCAAGTTGCCGCCGTGGATTTGAGAAAGCTTGTTTTTCTTCCTTTGGAGTGATCCCAAGTTAGTCATGCATGTGCGAAGTATTCTATGGTTTGATAGGCTCGCTACCTCCAGTCCATATGTGTCCCTAGCACACCAAGCCACTAATTGATTTGTTCAAGGAGAAGAAGTTTCTTCTTAAGAGCTAGACTTACGCAAGGACTTCGATATCCTCGTTGATGGTTCCCCCTGAACTCGGTAGTGTTTCATTGTAAGACTACCATGTGACCATGCTTGTCTAGGACAACGTGTTCACATGCTTGTAGCAGAACCGGCTCATGTTTTGGAGCTTACTGCCGTAGTTCATTCCCCCGAGAGTCTTGCAATGTCATCTCGTCGATTTGTGTTGCAAACTTTCATTTTTCTTTCTAGACTTGATGAGTCTGGAATATCCTGACACCAACCAGATCTGAATCTCAGGCAGATATGATGGTTGGAACACACTCCAAGAACTATAATATTGGTCTCCCTATAACCGGTAAAGTGGATGTCGTGGCCAACACACCCAGCCGAAAGACCTATTATTGTAGTATCTTGATTGAGGAAGTTGGCCACCGCCCCATAAGGATTTCGTATGATTTACTCCAGAAGTTGTTCCTTATGGATCCATTGTATTCCGAAGTCCGACCACTACTTGATGGCTATGTTGATGCTTTAAAGCATGACCGTGGTAACCAGTACATCAAGGAGAACATTATAAGTGGAGTGCTAAATGTCTCTCGGTCGATCATCCAGATTTCATTCCCTTGGCCTCGCTAAGGTGAAATCTGAGAAAGGGTTGTCTTTCTATGCATCTGCATTGTCCATCACTATTCGTCAAGGTAGTAAGATGTGTTGCCAGGATCCTCGACTCGGATGTTGGTAGAACCTTGATCAATATGGAAATGCTCAAGTTCTTGAGAGCACGCGCAAGCAAAATCATCCCTTGCGTTGTCTTCAACAAGGTAGTCCATATCATCCATTCTAGTCCGGGTATGCCATCCCTTTGTACTCCGCCAAATGATTGTTGTGAATTGCCTTAGGATGGTATAAAGAGTTTCAATGATCTCTGAATCAAAAGTAATTCTTTTTGCCACTTAAGGGAATAGCTCTACGAGCCACCTCCTCTAAGGTGCCCCGTATGACATGAAGGGCAACTTAACTCCTCGCTACTTGAAACGCATCCACCATCTTCTTAAGCGTGGAAATGTTGCTTGCCAAATTGAACCTTTGTTATCAGTTTCTCTCCATCCGTCCTGATGTGTGCATTGTGTCCCGGCTTAAGAGACGTTCTATCATCTCATTACATGAGTTGATCGTGTATCGCTTGATCTTTGTGAAGATCGAATTCTGTCGAGTTTCCTCTCTTCCGTCATCATAGTTGCAAGAACATTTCAAAGCAAAGACGTCAAGATCAATTGGAGAAATGAATCAACATCCTCGAGAAGGGCATCTGGATCGTGAAGATCATGTTAGCTCTGTGTCCCCTCTGTCTTCTTACCTCATGTCTTGAATCTCGGGACGAGATTCTTGTTTAGTGGGGGTGAATTGTCACAGCCCTAGATTATTTGTGTGCAATAGTTGCATTTGCATCCATGCATCATGGCAATCTTTCCTTAAACCTGAAATGGGGATTAACAAACTCTAGCACTCCTTTGAAAACTAGGATCAACCAAAAGAATATTTTTCAATGAACCCAAAAATGCCTTAATTAATGTTTGATAATTTTGGCAAGGGTTTTGATCCAAGCCAAAAATAGTGAACATTTTTAGGGAATTATTTGGGCTTTGATTTAATCCACTAATGTATTTGAGTTGGTGCAAATAAATCCTATAAATATTTTTATTGCTCCAAAAATTCCAAAACTTCTTGTGGAGCTCTGGGTTAAACCATTTTGTAGCCACAATTATTTCCAGAAGCTGCAAAAATATTTGGTTAGCAAACCAAATTCAAAACATCTGCAGAAATTAGAAAACAGAAATAAGAGAGAAGGAGAGAAGTACCTGGGCCTTACCTGCTACTGTAGCTCGCCCAGTCGAGCCGGCCCAGTCCACCTCCTCAGCGCCAGTCGTCTTCAACCTCGTGCCAGAAGGCACGAGGGCGCGTGCTCGCTGCGCGCTGGCCACACGCCGCGCCATCTCCTGCTTCCCGCCGCTCCCCGACGCGCCTGTGAGCGCCACGCACTCCCCCCGGGCCCCCTCCCTCTCTCTCGCGTCCATCCCCTCCTCTCCCTCGCTCTCATCCGCGACGGCCGACGCGGCCATGGAAGCGCCGCTGTGAACCACCGCGCTCCCCGACCCCCTCTCGCCTTCCCGTGTTGCGTGGAAGCTCCGCCACCATCAGCCACACCTCCTGGACGACCCGCAGGACGCCGGACGCACCGCACCACGACCATGGCGTCGTCTTCAACCTCTCGGCCGCCGAGATCGCCGACAACTGCACGCCATCACCAACCCTTCCCCAAGCCTGCTGAGACGCGTACTGCAACCGCCGTGAGCTCCTTCCCCGAACCCCCCTCTTCTCCGTCACGTTTGCATGCCGTAGCGCCATTCCCCACCGTCACCGAAGCTCGCCGCCGTTGCGCTTCGTCGCCACCGTGGCTAGAGCGAACGTAGCTCGAAGCCGAGCACACAGTTGTGCTCAACGCGGCTCCAGGAGCCCGTAGCACCCACCAACTCCTCATGTCGTGCTCCGCAGCCCCGTTCCGCTTGACGCCTTAGCTCCGGCCACCGCCAAGGTTGACGCCGTGCCCAACACCGGTCACCTAGCGCCCTCCCCCTGCCATAGTTGGCTGCGCATGAGCCCCAGCTCCTCGTAGATTGGCTCGGCCATCGATTTGGTCGCCGGAGCAGCCATCCCGATCATCGCCGCCGCATCTGTGTGCTCGCCGGCGTTGAACTCCGGTGAGATGACGTGGCCCGTCATTAGCCACTAATGACCCTGCTGATTAACCCCCTGAGTCACTGACACCTGGGCCCCACGTTTTAGCTAACCGTAGTTTATTTCTCTGTTTATCTTAAACTAACCACGGTGGCCCCACACGTCAGCGTTGACTTGCTGACGTGGCCGTTGACCAGGCCCACCTGTCAGCCACACAACACAGCCCTGGGTCACTGACCAGTGGACCCCACTGGTCAGGTTTCACCTGGATCGCCTCTATTGACTTGCTGACGTCACAGTGACGCAATGCTAACATAGTTAATAATTTTCTGGATTTAATATAATTAGAAAATTCTAGGAAATGCCCAAAACTTCTAAAAAGCATAGAAAATTATCTATAACTCCAAATAAGATAAATTATATATGAAAAATTATCGGAAAAATCCAAAGAATCTGTTTATGGCATTTTCATGCATGTTTGAACAAGTTAACCTCACTGAATAGGACAATTCATGATTATGGAATAAATGGTAATTAGTTTTGGAGTTGGAATTTGCTATAGGTTTGAATTCCACTTCAATGAATATGACTAACTGTTGCGCTAGGTCAATTCAGTACTTTAATATGACATATCATTCATATGAATGTGCATTGCATTGATTGTGGTTCCTTTTGTGTTTGTCGGTGGTTGTTTCCCTCTTAGTAGACGATGTTTCCGACGACGTGATCGATGACACCGATGAAGAGATATACTATCTTCAGAAGTGCCAGGCAAGCAAAATCCCCTTGTTCATTCCGATACAATCCCACTCTCTCGCCCCTGCTCTCTTTTACTGCATTAGGACAACAACGATTCAACTGTTACATGCTGCGGTAGCTGAACCCCTTTCCTCTGCATGACCTGTCATTGCCACAGTAAATAGATGAAACCCACTAGCATGAGTAGGAGTTGTTTGAGCCCTGATGTGCCTACTCATTCATGCTTGTTTTGTCATGCCTGCTATTGCATAGAGTTGTGTCGGGTCTGATTCATCGGGAATGAATTGGAATGGTGTGTGAACATGTCCTACTGTGTGTGAGCTAAGTGTGTGAACACGATTTGGTAAAGGTAGCGGTGAGAGGCCATGTAGGAGTACATGGTGGGTTGTCTCATTGAAACTGTCCTCGGGAACTGAGTTCTGTGTCTGTGATCCATGAACAGCTACTACCACTCATTGGGATCCTTAATTGACCCTCTCGGCTTCTTAATCACCCTAGTACTCTGTCCAGGAGTTGCAACTAGTTTCTGGTGTTTGTAGGTTATGTGTTGGCGGACGTGCATAGCGCTAACCCAAGGGGTGGGATATGATGCGGTAGATACACCATGGCACGGTGTACCGGGCGTCCGTTTGGTGTCCCGGGAACCATGTTCACATCGTTCGGGGCCGTATGTGGAAACCTCGGCCGGACTCCCTGCGGATGGTACCTGGATAGGCGATAAACCTGGACTAGAGACTTTAGTGTTTAGGTAGGCCGTGGCCGACACCCTCGTTGGGCTTCCGCTTGAAGGTTGCCGAGTACATGTCGTGTAAACGACGGTAAGTGGTGGGAGCATGTGTGAAGAAGTACACCCCTGCAGGGTTATCATTATCTATTCGAATAGCCGGATTCCTTGGATGTGGAAACTTGGACCCCTTGCATAGTTCATAGACAAGTGAAAGTGGATACTCTAAAACTCGCAAGATAAGTGTGAGTGCTATGGATGGCCTTCTCGTAGGGAGACGGGAGCGGATCCATAGTGGTGTATTGAATGGTGAATATGTGGACTCGTGTGCGCCACCTCAAAAGAGTTGCTTGCTGTCGTAGTTCAGGTTAGCCACTGAATCTAAGCTAGCTTGCTTCAGTTAAACTCCACTACCCCTTTGTTGATACCGATGCATATGTAGTTAGTTCTGATGTAAGTCTTGCTGAGTATAATTGTACTCATGTTTGCTTAATTTATGTTTTGCAGAGAGACATCAGTCTCGCTAGTAGTTCTGTGTGGGCTTCGATGTTTAGCTTGATACCTCAGCTACGATCTTGTGCCCTCGGCAGGATCTGGTAGATAGTCAGGCTTCTTAGCCTTTTTCTTTGTAGATGTCTGTACTCAGACATGTTAAGCTTCTGCATGTGCTTTGATTTGTAAGCTATGATTGTTGGGTCATGAGACCCATGTTTGTAATTTCTCGCTCCTCGGAGCCTAATGAATAATACTTGAATCGTAGAGTTATGTTGTGATGCCATGTTGTATTTACACATATCGAGCATATTGTGTGTATGATTGAAATGCTTGGTATGTGTGGGATCCGACAATCTAGTTGTTTATCCTTGGCAGCCTCTCTTATGGAATGTAGTCTAGTGCTTCCATGAGACATAGTAGTCCGCTACAGCCCGGTTCACCGGAGTCCTGCTAGCCCAGCACTACTGCTCAGGACACTTGACTGGCCGGTATGTGTTTCACTTTGTTCCTGTGTCTGTCCCTTCGGGGAAATGTCATGCGGTGACATCTGGAGTCCTGCCTAGCCTGCTACAGCCTGGGTTCCTGGAGTCCTGTTAGCCCAGTGCTATAGCCCGGATTCACACGCTGCTGACCGACATGCTCGATGTGATTCATGTATGCCTGTCCCCATAGGTTAGTGCCACTTTGGGTTCACGACCAGCCATGTCGGCCCGGGCACTATCATATACGTGAGCCAAAGGGCGCAAACGGTCCCGGGCCATGGTAAGGTGACACCCGTGGGAATACCGTGGTGGAATTAGGGTTTTGGCTCCGTATCTGGTAGCTTGGGGGTACGTAGGTATATATAGGAGGAAGAAGTACGTCGGTTGAGCAACATGGGCCCCACGAGGGTGGAGGGCGCGCCTCGGGGGTAGGCGCGCCCCCTACCTCGTGCCTTCCTGGTTGCTTTCTTGACGTAGGGTCCAAGTCCTCTGGATCACGTTCGTTCCAAAAATCACGTTCCCGAATGTTTCATTCCGTTTGGACTCCATTTGATATTCTTTTTCTGCGAAACTCTAAAATTGGCAAAAAAGAATAGCAATACTGGGGTGGGCCTCCGGTTAATAGGTTAGTCCCAAAAATAATGTAAAAGTTTATAATAAAGCCCAATAATGTCCAAAACAGAATATAATGCGCATGGAACAATAAAAAATTATAGATACGTTGGAGACGTATCAAGCATCCCCAAGCTTAATTCCTGCTCGTCCTCGAGTAGGTAATGATAAAAACAGAATTTTTGATGTGGAATGCTACTTGGCATAATTTCGATGTAATTCTCTTAATTGTGGTATGAATATTCAGATCCGAAAGATTCAAGACAAAAGTTTAATATTGACATAAAAATAATAATACTTCAAGCATACTAACTAAGCAATTATGTCTTCTCAAAATAACATGGCCAAAGAAAGTTATCGCTACACAATCATATAGTCTGGCTATGCTCTATCTTCACCGCACAAAGTATTTAAATCATGCACAACCCCGATGACAAGCCAAGCAATTGTTTCATACTTTTGGTGTTCTTAAACTTTTTCAATCTTCACGCAATACATGAGCGTGAGCCATGGACATAGCACTATATGTGGAATAGAAGGGTGGTTGTGGAGAAGACAAAAAGGGAGAAGATAGCCTCACATCAACTAGGCGTATCAACGGGCTATGGAGATGCCCATTAATAGATATCAATGTGAGTGAGTAGGGATTGCCATGCAACGGATGCACTAGAGCTATAAGTATATGGAAGCTCAACAAAAGGAACTAAGTGGGTGTGCATCCAACTTGCTTGCTCACGAAGACCTAGGGCATTTTGAGGAAGCCCATCATTGGAATATACAAGCCAAGTTCTATAATGAAAAATTCCCACTATTATATGAAAGTGATATCATAGGAGACTCTCTATCATGAAGATCATGGTGCTACTTCGAAGCACGAGTGTGGTAAAAGGATAGTAGCATTGTCCCTTCTCTCTTCTTCTCTCATTTTTTTATTTGGGCCTTTTCTCCTTTTTTTGGCCTCTTTTTTATTTGGGCCTTCTCACTTGTGGGGGAATCATAGTCTCCATCATCCTTTCCTCACTTGGGACAATGCTCTAAAAATGATGATCATCACACTTTTATTTACTTACAACTCAACAATTACAACTCAATACTTAGAACAAAATATGACTCTATGTGAATGCCTCCGGCGGTGTACCGGTATATGCAATGAATCAAGAGTGACATGTATGAAAGAATTATGAACGGTGGCTTTGCCACAAATACAATGTCAACTACATGATCATGCAAAGCAATATGACAATGATGGAGCATGTCATAGTAAACGGAACGGTGGAAAGTTGCATGGCAATATATCTCGGAATGGCTATGGAAATGCCATGATAGGTAGGTATGGTGGCTGTTTTGAGGAAGGTATATGGTGGGTGTATGATACCGGCGAAAAGTGTGCAGTATTAGAGAGGCTAGCAATGGTGGAAGGGTGAGAGTGCGTATAATCCATGGACTCAACATTAGTCATAAAGAACTCACATACTTATTGCGAACATCTATTAGTTATTGAAACAAAGTATTACGCACATGCTCCTAGGGGGATAGATTGGTAGGAAAAGACCATCGCTCGTCCCCGACCGCCACTCATAAGGAAGACAATCAATAACAAATCATGCTCCGACTTCATCACATAACGGTTCACCATAAGTGCCTGCTACAGGAATCACAAACATCAACTCAAGTATTTCTCAAATTCACAACTACTCAACTAGCATGACTCTAATATCACCATCTCCATATCTCAAAACAATTATCAAGTATCAAACTTCTCGTAGTATTCAACACACTCATAAGAAAGTTTTTCTTTTTTACTAGTCTCGAATGCCTATCATAATTAAAGCAAATTACCACGCTGTTTTGTAGGACTCTCAAAATAATAAAAGTGAAGCATGAGAGAATAATAGTTTCTACTCCCTTCATTCGGAAATACTTGTCGGGGGAATGAATGTATCTAGATGTATTTTAGTTTTAGATGCATCCACTTTTATCTATTTCTCCGATGAGTAATTCCGGACGGAGTGAGTATAAAACAAATCCACCACCGTGCTCTAAAAGATATAAGTGAAGCACTAGAGCAAAAACTATATAACTCAAAAGATATAAGTGAAGCACATAGAGTATTCTAATAATTTTCTAATCATGTGAGTCCCTCTCAAAAGGTGTGTACAGCAAAGATGATTGTGGCAAACTAAAAAAATAAAGACACAAATAATACAAGATGCTCCAAGCAAAACACATATCATGTGGTGAATAAAAATATAGCTCCAAGTAAAGTTACCGATGGAAGTAGACGAAATAGGGGATGCCTTCCGGGGCATCCCCAAGCTTTGGCTTTTAGGTGTCCTTAGATTATCTAGGGGTGCCATGGGCATCCCCCAGCTTAGGCTCTTGTCACTCCTTGTTCCATAATCCATCAAATCTTTTATCCAAAACTTGAAAACTTCACAACACAAAACTCAAAATAGAAAATCTCGTGAGCTCTGTTAGCGAAAGAAAACAAAACACCACTTCAAGGTACTGTAATGAACTCATTATTTATTTATATTGGTGTTAAACCTACTGTATTCCAACTTCTCTATGGTTTATAAACTATTTTACTAGCCATAGATTCATCAAAATAAGCAAACAACACACGAAAAACAGAATCTGTCAAAAACATAACAGTCTGTAGTAATCTGTAGCTAACGCAAGTTCTGGAACCACAAAAATTCTAAAATAAATTGCTGGATGTAATGAATTTATCTATTAATCATCTGCAAAAATAATTAACTAAATAGCACTTTCCAAATAAAAATAACAGCAATTCTCGTGAGCGCTAAAGTTTCTGTTTTTTACAGCAAGATCAAAAAGACTTTCCCCAAGTCTTCCCAACGGTTCTACTTGGCACAAACACTAATTAAACACAAAAAAACACAACCAAAACAGAGGCTAGATAAATTATTTATTACTAAACAGGAGAAAAAAGCAAGTAATAAAAATAAAATTGGGTTGCCTCCCAACAAGCGCTATCGTTTAATGCCCCTAGCTAGGCATAAAAGCGAAGATAGATGTAGGTATTGCCATCTTTGGTAGGCAATCCATAAGTGGCTCTCATAATAGATTCATATGGTAATTTAATTTTATTTCTAGGTAAGTGTTCCATGCCTTTCCTTAACGGAAATTGGAATCTAATATTCCCTTCCTTCATATCAATAATTGCACCAATCATTCTAAGGAAAGGTCTACCAAGAATAATAGGACATGAAGGATTGCAATCTATGCCAAGAACAATAAAATCAAGGGGCACATAATTCCTATCTTCAACAATAATAACACCATTAATTCTTCCCATATGTTTCTTAATGGTGGAATCCGCAAGGTGCAAGTTTAAAGAACACTCATCAAAATCACGGAAACCTAGCAAATCACACAAAGTCTTTGGAATCGTGGAAACACTAGCACCCAAATCACACAAAGCATAGCAGCCATGATCTTTAATTTTAATTTTAATAGTAGGTTCCCACTCATCATAAATTTTTTCTAGGGATAGAAACTTCCAACTCAAGTTTTTCTTCATAAGATTGCATCAAAGCATCAACGATATGTTTAGTAAAAGCTTTATTTTGACTATAAGCATGTGGAGAATTTAGCACGAATTGCAACAAGGAAATACAATCTATCAAAGAGCAATTATCATAATTAAATTCCTTGACATCCAAAATAGTGGGTTCATTGATATTTAAAGTTTTGACCTCTCCAATCCCACTTTTAACAATTTTAGCATCAAGATCTAAAGACTCCGAATTTTTTGAACGCCTTCTAGGTAAAGATGGATCATATTCAGTCCCATCAAGATTCATATTGCAAAACAAAGATTTAATAGGGGACACATCAATAAATTTTAGATCTTCATCTTTATTTTCCAAAAAAAATCCGGCTTAGCGGCCATCTTATTAACTCAGGTGGCCTGCTTATCCGAAACTTCAGCTATTGACTTCTCAAGATGAGCAATCTGAGATTTCAAACCATCAAATTCTTTAGAAATATCATCGAGCTCTTTATTCATATAACCCATAAAGCCTTTTTGTTCCTTAAGATCGTTTCTAAAGAAAATACTATGCTCAAATTGTAAGACCATAAAACTCCTGACGTTGCTTTCGATCTCTTCTCACCTTTTAAGGTGAATATCACCAAGTCTAGGTAGAGCCATCGTGACATGCAAGCAATCCAACACACAAGCAAACAAGAAACGGGCAAAAAGAGGCAAATAGGGAAAGAGAAGGAGGACGGAGAGAGAGGGGGCAAATAAAACGGCAAGGTGAAGTGGGGGAGAGGAAAACGAGAGGCAAGTGGCAAATAATGTAATGCGGGACATAAGGGTTTGTGATGGGTACTTGGTATGTTGACTTTTGCGCAGACTCCCCGGGAACGGCGCCAGAAATCCTTCTTGCTACCTCTTGAGCACTGCGTTGGTTTTCCCTTGAAGAGGAAAGGGTGATGCAGCAAAGTAGCGTAAGTATTTCCCTCAGTTTTTGAGAACCAAGGTATCAATCCAGTAGGAGGCCACGCACGAGTCCCTCACACCTACACAAACAAATAAAATCCTCGCAACCAATGCAATAAAGGGGTTTTCAATCCCTTCACGGTCACTTACGAAAGTGAGATCTGATAGATATGATAAGATAATATTTTTCATATTTTTATGATAAAGATGCAAAGTAAATAAAGCAAAAATAAAAACGGTGCAAGAAATAGCTTGTTGACGGAAGATTAATATGATAGAAAATAGACCCGGGGGCCATAGGTTTCACTAGTGGCTTCTCTCGAGAGCATAAGTATTACGGTGGGTAAACAAATTACTGTTGAGCAATTGATAGAATTGAGCATAGTTATGAGAATATCTAGGTATGATCATGTATATAGGCATCACGTCCGAGACAAGTAGACTGACTCCTGCCTGCATCTACTACTATTACTCCACACATCGACCGCTATCCAGCATGCATCTAGAGTATTAAGTTCAAAAGAACATAGTAACGCTTTAAGCAAGATGACATGATGTAGAGGGATAAACTCATGCAATATGATATAAACCCCATCTTGTTATCCTCGATGGCAACAATACAATACGTGCATTGCTGCCCCTATTGTCACTGGGAAAGGACACCGCAAGATTGAACCCAAAGCTAAGCACTTCTCCCATTGCAAGAAAGATCAATCTAGTAGGCCAAACCAAACTGATAATTCGAAGAGACTTCAAAGATAACCAATCATACATAAAAGAATTCAGTGAAGATTCAAATATTGTTCATAGATAAACTTGATCATAAACCCACAATTCATCGGTCTCAACAAACACACCGCAAAAAAAGATTACATCAAATAGATCTCCACAAGATAGGGGGAGAACATTGTATTGAGATCCAAAAAGAGAGAAGAAGCCATCTAGCTAATAACTATGGACCCGAAGGTCTGAGGTAAACTACTCACACATCATCGGAGAGGCTATGGTGTTGATGTAGAAGCCCTCCGTGATCGATGCCCCCTCCGGCGAAGCTCCGGAAAAGGCCCCAAGATGGGATCTCACGGGTACATAAGGTTGCGGTGGTGGAATTAGGGTTTTGGCTCTGTATCTGGTAGTTTGTGGGTACATAGGTATATATATAGGAGGAAGAAGTACGTCGGTGGAGCAACGTGGGTCCCACGAGGGTGGAGGGCGCGCCTGGGGGGTAAGCGCACCCCCCTACCTCGTGCCTTCCTGGTTGCTTTCTTGACGTAGGGTCCAAGTCCTCTGGATCACGTTCGTTCCAAAAATCACGTTCCCGAAGGTTTCATTCCGTTTGGACTCAATTTGATATTCTTTTTCTGCAAAACTCTGAAATGGGCAAAAAAAACAGCAATTCTGGGCTAGGCTTCCGGTTAATAGGTTAGTCCCAAGAATAATATAAAAGTGTATAATAAAGCCCAATAATGTCCAAAACAGAATATAATATAGCATGGAACAATCAAAAATTATAGATACGTTGGAGACGTATCATATACCTGAAAATTTTAAACCATTCATTGGAATGTAGCATATAATATACCATTGGAAAGCAACTCGTGTAGTTGTTGAACTGCTCAAGGTTTTCACTTTGAACTTCTATCATGTATTTTTGTTCGTAATTCCTCACCCGTATACCATTAGAAACCTATTGAAAAGACTTAACTTTTTTATACTGTTAAACTTTTCTTTTCGAACAACATACAACAATTTATTTAAACCGTTTATTTTGGAATAAGAATGTTATATACCCCTGGAAAGTAGTTGAATATGAGGAACTTTTTTTCATGCAGAACATTTTTATTCCAAATTTGTAATGGATTGAGAGATTTTTTCTAAAACACCAAAAACAACTTTGTGTGTGTGCTTTGAACATTAAAATACACTGTGAACCTCTCTCAACAGAAGTCTTGAAGTTTCCCATGCCAAGCACTTGAACTTCTAGCAAAAACTTTTTATACTTTACCATTTTATTCTTTTTTATCTCATATGAAAACACAGAACATGCAGTATGTGGACTTCTGGTTGTTTTCTACTTGAACTGATCTCTATTTTTTTTGTCCCTAACTCCTAAAGCACTCATCGAATTTGAGAAAATGGTACCAATAGAAAATTATTGGAAAACGGTTTTTGACAAAATCATGATGGGTTAGAAGCATCTTTTTGAACATGCTAAAACTTGATTTGAACGATATACACAAAACATTCAAATTTTATTGTGTGACTAACATGTACGATATACCATTGGAAAGCTTATGTTTTGTAAACAATTTTTCATGTAGACAATTTTTTCAAATTGGTTGCCATTTATGAGTAGATTTTAAAATGTCAAGAATGTTATCGATTTTTTAACCTGTAAATCTAAGTTTTTTTATAAACTTTGTATTTCTCTTTTATTTTAATTTGAACTTCTTAGTTCAATTTTTATAGAAGAAAAAAATAGATTTTTCTAAGAAAGCATCGAACAACATTATTTGAATTGAATTAAATTCTTTCTTTTAGAAACGAGAAGAATCTGAGTTTTTTGTATACATGAGCTGCTCTGTTATTTAAATTTGAACTTCTTGGTTTTACTATTTAGTAAGGAGGAAAATTTGAGATTTCTAAAAACACCAAAATAGACGTTGGTTTTTTTGAACTTGTAAATTCTAGTGTTTAATACACTTTAAATTTCTGTGTTAATTTAATTTAAATTTCACATTTTTATTTTTGATTAAAATAATTGTTTTTATTTTTAAACAAACATCGAGTTTCACTATATTTTTAAATTTGTACTTCATGGTTTATTCTTTCATATTAGGGTATATCTGAGTATTTTAATAACGGTCAAATCCTAGTTTCAAATTAAACACTGAACCACTTCCTTATTTTCAGTTGAACTTCTAGTTTTTTTAGAAACGGGTAAAATCTATTTTAAACTTTTTTTAGTTGTTCCTTTTTATTTTGAACTTCTTCGTTTTATTCTTTAATAATAAGAATATCTTACCTTTTTATAATCTTCGGAATTCTCTGTTAGTTTAATTTGAACTTCTTTGCTTCATTCTTGGGGGGAAATATGTTTTTAAAATAAGCATCAAACAATTTTTTTAAATTGAACTTCATAGTTTTATAAAAAGCTCCGCCCTCTAGCCCCCCAGCCTCCCGCCGCCATTAGCTGCCCCGCCTGGTCTTGGGCTCTTGGTGACCTGGCCAGCCGCCGCACTAGGTTAGGGTTGGCGCGCCCCTCGCATGGAGAGGACAGAGGAGTGGTCACCAAAAGCTATCAAATACAATTGTAAATATGTGGTGTTCCAAAAATTATGAAAATTTATATGTGGCTCGTTAATATTGCTAGTAATTTATGCAAAAAGTTTCAACACAAACCAAATTCATTTGATAGCTAGAATAAATAGAAAACAACAACTAAAACCAAAAAGAAAAAAAGAAAAATGGTTACATGAGCCTATCGGCCAGCAGTAAACCTTAGTCCCAGTCGGCTTACTGTTGGCTGACTGGATCCCCAATCGGCCATCTGGTAACCGACAGGCACCTATCGGCTTTGTCCTAGCCTACTGGACCCAGTCGGCTATCAGATGGCCAGCTGTGTATTAGTTTTGAAAAATAATAATTTTGGTGTAATATTTCTGAAAATTAATTAAAAAATGTATTATTTTAAAAAAATTAGCCGTTCGCTGGCTGCCTTGGTTGTTGGCCCATCAGGCCACTAGCTACGTAGGCCCATCATCTATGCATATGTATAAAAAAATTGCTCAAAATTAAGGTATGGCAGGCGCCATACCCTACACACTGGAGAGCTCCGCCAGTGTTCTCACCCAAAACCTAAAAACTTCACTCACACAAAACTTAACAGAACTCGTGAGATAGTTTAGTATAATAAAATAAATCATTCACTTGGGTATTGTAAAGACAGGACATAATTGCTCTTACATAATGCCTACACTATCAAAAATAGAACAGTTTGTAACCGATGAATTATTATCCATACTTATGTAACTCACAACTAGTACAACTTGGAAAATTTGTAACCCAAAGTTGTGAATTTTTTTAAGAATTGATCATGTTCTAGCATGGAGAAAGAATTCAATTCCTGGACGCAAAAGTTTATGTTTCTGCACAAAATCAAATCAACAAGCATCCACACTGATACGTCTCCGTCGTATCTATAATTTTTGATTGTTCCATGCCAATATTCTACAACTTTTACATACTTTTGGCAACAATTTATATGATATTCTTGGACTAACATATTGATACGGTGCCCAGTGCTAGTTCATGTTTGTTGCATATTTTTTGTTTCGCAGAAAATCCATATCAAATGGAGTCCAAACAGGATAAAAACTTACGGAGACTTTTTTGGAATATATGTGAATTTTGGAAAGTGGAATCAATGCGAGACGATGCCTGAGGGGGCCACAAGGCAGGGGGCGCGCCCGTAAGGCGGTTGGTGCCCTTCTTCTGGCGCAAGAAAGCTAATATCCAGATAGAAATCGTGTTAAAATTTCATCCCAATCGAAGTTACGGATCTCCGGGAATTTAAGAAACAGTGAAAGGCCAAAAACAGGGAGCGCAGAAACAGAAGGAAACAGAGAGAGAGATCCAATCTCGGAGGGGCTCCCACCCCTCCGCCGCCATGGAGGCCAAGGACCAGAGGGGAAACCCTCCTCCCATCTAGGGGGAGGCCAAGGAAGAAGAAGAAGGAGGGGGGCTCTCTCCCTCTCTCTCCCGGTGGCGCCGGAACGCCGCCGGGGCCATCATCATGACAACGATCTACACCAACAACTTCACCGCCGTCATCACCAACTCTCTCCCCCTCTATGCAGTGGTGTAACACCTCTTCTCCCACTGTAATCTCTACTTAAACATGGTGCTCAATGATACGTCTCCAGCGTATCTATATGTTTTTATTGTTCCATGCTGTTATATTATCATTCTTGGATGTTTTACAATCATTTTATAGTCATTTTATATCATTTTTTTGGTACTAACCTATTGACATAGTGCCAAGTGCTAGTTGTTGTTTTTCGCATGTTTTTTACATCGCAGGAAATCAATATCGAACGGAGTCCAAATGTAGCGAAACTTTTTGTGGACTTTTTTTGGACCAGAAGACATCCAGTGGGCCGAAGAAGCACCTGGGTGGTGCTCCGAGGGGAGCACAACCCACTAGGGTGCGCCTGGAGGCCCAGGCGCGCCCTGGTAGGTTGTGCCCACCTCGGTTGCCTCCCAAACTGCCTCTTTACTCTATAAATACCCCAATATTCCAGAAACCCTAGGGGAGTCGACGAAAATCAATTCCAACCATCGTAAGTTCCAGAACCACCAGATCCAATCTAGACACCATCAACGGAGGGGTTTATCATGTCCATTGGTGCCTCTTTGATGATGCGTAAGTAGTTCTTTGTAGACCTACGGGTCCATAGTTAGTAGCTAGATGGCTTTCTCTCTCTCATTTGATTCTCAATACAATGGTCTCTTGGAGATCCATATGATGTACCTCTTTTTGCAGTGTGTTTGTTGGGATCTGATGAACTTTGAGTTTATGATCAGATCTATCTTTTTATCCATGAAAGTTATTTGAGTCTTCTTTGATCTCTTATATGCATGATTGCTTATAGCCTCGTATTTCTTCTCCAATATTTGGGTTTTGTTTGGCCAACTTGATCTATTTATCTTGCAATGAGAAGAGGTGCTTTGTGATGGGTTCGATCTTATGGTGCTTGATCCCAGTGACAGAAGGGGAACCGACACGTATGTATCATTGCTATTAAGGATAACAATATGGGGTCTATTTCTACATAAATAGATCTTGTCTACATCATGTCATCGTTCTTATTGCATTACTCCGTTTTCCATGAACTTAAAATAATAGATGCATGATGGATAGCGGTCAATGTGTGGAGTAATAGTAGTAGATGCAGGCATGAGTCGCTCTACTAATCTTGGACGTGATGCCTATATAATGATCATTTCCTAGATATCGTCATGATTATTTGAAGTTCTATCAATTGCCCAACAGTAATTCGTTTACCCACCATTTGCTATTTTTCTCGAGATAAGCCACTAGTGAAACCTACGACCCCTGGGTCTCTTCTTTATTATATTTTCCTTTGCGATCTATTTTACTTTGCTTTTATTTTCATATCTATTAAACCAAAAATCCAAAAATACCTTGCTGCACTTTATTTTATTAGGTGTTCGATCTATCAACTTATTACAACTTTCTCACGTCCGTCTACCAATTTTTGGCGTCGTTACCCAAAAGGGATTGACAACCCATTTAATACGTTGGGTTCCGAGTATTTGTTATTTCTGTGTAGGTGTCGTTCACGTAGTGTTGCGTGGTTCTCCTACTGGTTCGATAACCTTGGTCTCATCACTGAGGGAAATACCTACCATCGCTGTGCTGCATCATCCCTTCCTCTTTGGGGAAATACCAACGTAGTTCTAGCAGACATCACTCAACGCTATATATTATTTCCCAATGATGTATGGCTATCCTATGATGTTTGAGTAGATCCACATTGTCCTATGGGTTAATTGATGATCATGATTAGTTTGATTTGTATGTTTTATTATTGGTGCTATCCTATGGTGCTCTCTGTGTCACGCAAGCGTGAGGGATCCCCGTTGTAGGGTTTGCAATATGCTCATGATTTGCTTATGGTGGGTTGCTAGAGTGATAGAAGCTTAAACCCGAGTAAGTAGGTTGTTTGAGTATGGGAGTAAAGAGGACTTGATACCTTACAATGCTATGGTTGGGTTTTACCTTAATGATGTTTAGTAGTTATGGATATTTGCTAGAGTTCTAAACATAAGTGCATATGATCCAAGAAGAGAAAGTATGTTAGCTTATGCCTCTCCCTCATATAAAATTGCAATAATGATTACCGGTCTAGTTATCGATTGCCTAGGGACAAATAACTTTCTTGTGACAAAAAACTCTCTAATAAAACTAACTTAGTTGTTTCTTTATCTAAACAGCCCCTAGCTTTTATTTACATGCTCTTTATTATCTTGCAACCCTATCCTACAACACCTTCAAAGTACTTCTAGTTTCATACTTGTTCTAGGTAAAGCGAACATAAAGCATTCGTAGAGTTGTACCGGTGGTCGATAGAACTTGAGGGAATATTTGTTCTATCTTTAGCTCCTCGTTGGGTTCGACACTATTACTTATCGAAAGAGGCTACAACTGATCCCCTATACTTGTGGGTTATCACACACTATCCCAGAAGTTTTACTTGGCACATTATTGAAAGAAAAGATACAAAACATGATTATTGCAGTAGCTTAGTCATGTAAACACACAAAAACAGTAAGGATAAATATTGGGTTGCCTCTCGACAAGTGCTTTTGTTTAAAGCCTTTCGGCTAGGCATAATGATTTTAATGATACCCACATAAAAGTAGGAATTGCAACATAAAGAGAACATTGATACATCTCCAACGTATCTATAATTTTTGATTGTTTCATGCTATTATATTATCTGTTTTGGATGTTCAATGAGCTTTATTATACACTTTTGTATTATTTTTGGGACTAACCTACTAACCAAAGGCCCAGTGCAAATTGTTGTTTTTTTGCCTATTTCAGTGTTTCACAGAAAAGGAATATCAAACGGAATCCAAACGGAATGAAACCTTCGGGAGAGTGATTTTTTGAAACAAACACAATCCAGGAGACTTGGAGTGGATGTCGAGGAAGCATCGAGGAGGCCACGAGGCAGGGAGGCGCGCCTAGGGGCAGGTGCGCCCCCACCCTCGTGGGCCCCTCGTGGCTCCCCTGACTGACTTCTTTTGCCTATATATACTCATATACCCCGAAAACATCCGAGAGCACGACGAAACCCTATTTCCACCGCCGCAACCTTCTGTACCCAAGAGATCCCATCTTGGGGCCTTTTCCGGAGCTCCACCGAAGGGGAATCGATCACGGAGGGCTTCTACATCAACACCATAGCCTCTACGATGATGTCTGAGTAGTTCACCATAGACCTTCGGGTCCATAGTTATTAGCTAGATGGCTTCTTCTCTCTCTTTGGATCTCAATACAAAGTTCTCCTCGATCTTCTTGGAGATCTATTCAATGTAATTCTTTTTGCGGTGTGTTTGTCGGGATCCGTTGAATTGTGAGTTTATGATCAAGATTATCTATGAACAATATTTGGTTCTTCTCTGAATTCTTTTATCTATGATTTGTTATCTTTGCAAGTCTCTTCGAATTATCAGTTTGGTTTGGCCTACTAGATTGATCTTTCTTGCAATGGGAGAAGTGCTTAGCTTTGGGTTCAATCTGTTTGGGAACGTAGTAATTTCAAAAAAAATCCTACGCACACGCAAGATCATGGTGATGCATAGCAACGAGAGGAGGAGAGTGTGATCTACGTACTCTTGTAGATCGACAACGGAAGCGTTAACTTTGGTTGATGTAGTCGTACGTCTCCACGGCCCGACCGATCAAGCACCGAAACTACGGCACCTCCGAGTTTTAGCACACGTTCAGCTCGATGACGATCCCCGGACTCCGGTCCAGCAAAGTGTCGGGGAAGAGTTTCGTCAGCATGACGGCGTGGTGACGATCTTGATGTACTATCACCGCAGGGCTTCGCCTAAGCACCGCTACAATATTATCGAGGATTATGGTGGAAGGGGGCACCGCACACGGCTAAGAATATGATCACGTGGATCAACTTGTGTGTCTAGGGGTGCCCCCTGCCCCCGTATATAATGGATCAAGGGGAGGAGGCCGGCCGGCCCCTATGGCGCGCCAAGGAGGAATCCTCCTCCTAGTAGGAGTAGGACTCCTACTAGGAGGGGGAAAGAAGTGGGGAGGGAGAAGGAAAGGGGGGCGCCGCCCCCCTCTCCTAGTCCAATTCGGACCAGGGGCGAGGAGGCGCGCGGCCCACCTTTGGCTGCCCCTCTCTCTCTCCACTAAGGCCCATATGGCCCATTACTTCTCCCGGGGGGTTCCGGTAACCCTCCGGCTCTCCGGTTTTCTCTGAAATCACCCGGAACACTTCCGGTGTCCGAATATAGCCGTCCAATATATCAATATTTATGTCTCAACCATTTCGAGACTCCTCGTCATGTCCGTGATCACATCCGGGACTCCAAACTAACTTCGGTACACCAAAACTCATAAACTCATAATATAACTGTCATCGAAACCTTAAGTGTGCGGACCCTACGGGTTCGAGAACAATGTAGACATGACCGAGACACGTCTCCGGTCAATAACCAATAGCGGAACCTGGATGCTCATATTGGCTCCTACATATTCTACGAAGATCTTTATTGGTCAGATCGCATAACAACATACGTTGTTCCCTTTGTCATCGGTATGTTACTTGCCCGAGATTCGATCGTCGGTATCTCAATACCTAGTTCAATCTCGTTACCGGCAAGTCTCTTTACTCGTTCCGTAATACATCATCTCGCAACTAACTCATTAGTTGCAATGCTTGCAAGGCTTATGTGATGTGCATTACCGAGAGGGCCCAGAGATACCTCTCCGACAATCGGAGTGACAAATCCTAATCTCGAAATACGCCAACCCAACATGTACCTTTGGAGACACCTGTAGAGTACCTTTATAATCACCCATTTACGTTGTGACGTTTGGTAGCACACAAAGTGTTCCTCCGGCAAACGGGAGTTGCATAATCTCATAGTCATAGGAACATGTATAAGTCATGAAGAAAGCAATAGCAACATACTAAACGATCGGGTGCTAAGCTAATGGAATGGGTCATGTCAATCAGATCATTCACCCAATGATGTGATCCCGTTAATCAAATAACAACTCTTTGTTCATGGTTAGGAAAAATAACCATCTTTGATTAACGAGCTAGTCAAGTAGAGGCATACTAGTGACACTCCGTTTGTCTATGTATTCACACATGTATTATGTTTCCGGTTAATACAATTCTAGCATGAATAATAAACATTTATCATGATATGAGGAAATAAATAATAACTTTATTATTGCCTCTAGGGCATATTTCCTTCAGTCTCCCACTTGCACTAGAGTCAGTAATCTAGATTACACAGTAATGATTCTAACACCCATGGAGCCTTGGTGCTGATCATGTTTTGCTCGAGGAAGAGGCTTAGTCAACGGGTCTGCAACATTCAGATCCATATGTATCTTGCAAATCTCTATGTCTCCCACCTGGACTAGATCCCGGATGGAATTGAAGCGTCTCTTGATGTGCTTGGTTCTCTTGTGAAATCTGGATTCCTTTGCCAAGGCAATTGCACCAGTATTGTCACAAAAGATTTTCATTGGACCCGATGCACTAGGTATGACACCTAGATCGGATATGAACTCCTTCATCCAGACTCCTTCATTTGCTGCTTCCGAAGCAGCTATGTACTCTGCTTCAGATGTAGATCCCGCCACAACGCTTTGTTTAGAACTGCACCAACTGATAGCTCCACCGTTTTATGTAAACACGTAACTGGTTTGCGATTTAGAATCGTCCGGATCAGTGTCAAAGCTTGCATCAACGTAACCTTTTACGATGAGCTCTTTGTCACCACCATATATGAGAAACATATCCTTAGTCCTTTTCAGGTATTTCAGGATGTTCTTGACCGCTGTCCAGTGATCCACTCCTGGATCACTTTGGTACCTCCCTGCTAGACTTATAGCAAGGCACACATCAGGTCTGGTACACAGCATTGCATACATGATAGAGCCTATGGCTGAAGCATAGGGAACATCTTTCATTTACTCTCTATCTTCTGCAGTGGTCGGGCATTGAGTCTTACTCAACTTCACACCTTGTAACACAAGCAAGAACCCTTTCTTTGCTTGATCCATTTTAAACTTCTTCAAAACTTTGTCAAGGTATGTGCTTTGTGAAAGTCCAATTAAGCGTCTTGATCTATCTCTATAGATCTTAATGCCTAATATGTAAGCAGCTTCACCGAGGTCTTTCATTGAAAAACTCTTATTCAAGTATCCCTTTATGCTATCCAGAAATTCTATATCATTTCCAATTAGTAATATGTCATCCACATATAATATCAGAAATGCTACAAAGCTCCCACTCACTTTCTTGTAAATATAGGCTTCTCCAAAAGTCTGTATAAAACCAAATGCTTTGATCACACTATCAAAGCGTTTATTACAACTCCGAGAGGCTTGCACCAGTCCATAAATGGATCACTGGAGCTTGCACACTTTGTTAGCTCCCTTTGGATTGACAAAACCTTCTGGTTGCATCATATACAACTCTTCTTCCAGAAATCCATTCAGGAATGCAGTTTTGACATCCATCTGTCAAATTTCATAATCATAAAATGCGGTAATTGCTAACATGATTCGGACAGACTTAAGCATCGCTACGGGTGAGAAGGTCTCATCGTAGTCAATCCCTTGAACTTGCCGGAAAACTTTTGCGACAAGTCGAGCTTTGTAGATAGTAATATTACCGTCAGCGTCGGTCTTCTTCTTGAAGATCCATTTATTCTCAATTGCTTGCCGATCATCGGGCAAGTCAACCAAAGTCCATACTTTGTTCTCATACATGGATCCCATCTCAGATTTCATGGCTTCAAGCCATTTTGCGGAATCTGGGCTCACCATCGCTTCTTCATAGTTCGTAGGTTCATCATGATCTAGTAGCATGACTTCCAGAATAGGATTACCGTACCACTCTGCGCGGATCTCACTCTGGTTGATCTACGAGGTTCAGTAGTATCTTGTTCTGAAGTTTCATGATCATCATCATTAGCTTCCTCACTAACTGGTGTAGGTGTCATAGAAACAGTTTTCTGTGATGCACTACTTTCCAATAAGGGAGCAGGTACAGTTACCTCGTCAAGTTCTACTTTCCTCCCACTCACTTCTTTCGAGAGAAACTCCTCTAGAAAATTTCCGAACTTAGCAACAAAAGTCTTGCCTTCGGATCTGTGATAGAAGGTGCATCCAATAGTCTCCTTTGGATATCCTATGAAGACACATTTCTCCGATTTGGGTTCGAGCTTATCAGGTTGAAGCTTTTTCACATAAGCATCGCAGCCCCAAACTTTCAGAAACGACAACTTTGGTTTCTTGCCAAACCATAGTTCATAAGGCGTCGTCTCAACGGATTTTGATGGTGCCCTATTTAACGTGAATGCAGCTGTCTCCAAAGCATAACCCCAAAACGATAGCGGTAAATCAGTAAGAGACATCATAGATTGCACCATATCTAGTAAAGTACGATTATGACGTTCGGACACCATTACGCTGTGGTGTTCCGGGTGGCGTGAGTTGCGAAACTATTCCGCATTGTTTCAAATGTACACCAAACTCGTAACTCAAATATTCTCCTCCACGATCAGATCGTAGAAACTTTATTTTCTTGTTACGATGATTTTCAACTTCACTCTGAAATTCTTTGAACTTTTCAAACGTTTCAGACTTATGTTTCATTAAGTAGATATACCCATATCTTCTTAAGTCATCTGTGAAGGTGAGAAAATAACGATATCCGCCATGAGCCTCAATATTCATCGGACCACATACATCTGTATGTATGATTTCCAACAAATCTGTTGCTCTCTCCATAGTACCGGAGAACGTTGTTTTAGTCATCTTGCCCATGAGGCACGGTTCGCGAGTACCAAGTGATTCATAATCAAGTGGTTCCAAAAGTCCATTAGTATGGAGTTTCTTCATGCGCTTTACACCGATATGACCTAAACGGCAGTGCCACAAATAAGTTGCACTATCATTATCAACTCTGTATCTTTTGGCTTCAACACTATGAATATGTGTGTCACTACTATCGAGATTCAATAAAAATAGACCACTCTTTAAGGGTGCATGACCATAAAAGATATTACTCATATAAATAGAACAACCATTATTCTCATATTTAAATGAATAACCGTCTCGCGTCAAACAAGATCCAGATATAATGTTCATGCTTAACGCTGGCACCAAATAACAATTATTTAGGTCTAATATTAATCCTAAAGGTAGATGTAGAGGTAGCGTGCCGACTGCGATCACATCGACTTTGGAACCGTTTCCCACGCGCATCGTCACCTCGTCCTTAGCCAATCTTCGCTTAATCCGTAGTCCCTGTTTCGAGTTGCAAATATTAGCAACAGAACCAGTATCAAATACCCAGGTGCTACTGCGAGCATTAGAAAGGTACACATCAATAACATGTATATCACATATACCTTTGTTCACCTTGCCATCCTTTTTATCCGTCAAATACTTGGGGCAGTTCCGCTTCCAGTGACCAGTCTGCTTGCAGTAAAAGCACTCAGTTTCAGGCTTAGGTCCAGGTTTGGGTTTCTTCTCTTGAGTAGCAACTTGTTTGCTGTTCTTTTGAAGTTCCCCTTCTTCTTCCCTTTGCCCTTTTTCTTGAAACTAGTGGTCTTGTTGACCATCAACACTTGATGCTCCTTCTTGATTTCTACCTCCGCAGCTTTCAGCATTGCGAAGAGCTCGGGAATAGTCTTATTCATCCCTTGCATATTATAGTTCATCACGAAGCTCTTGTAGCTTGGTGGCAGTGATTGGAGAATTCTGTCAATGACGCAATCATCTGGAAGATTAACTCCCAATTGAATCAAGTGATTATTATACCCAGACATTTTGAGTATATGCTCACTGACAGAACTGTTCTCCTCCATCTTGCAGCTATAGAACTTATTGGAGACTTCATATCTCTCAATCCGGGCATTTGCTTGAAATATTAACTTCAACTCCTGGAACATCTCATATGCTCCATGACGTTCAAAACATCGTTGAAGTCCCGATTCTAAGCCGTAAAGCATGGCACACTAAACTATCGAGTAGTCATCAGCTTTGCTCTGCCAGACGTTCATAACATCTGGTGTTGCTCCAGCAGCAGGCCTGGCACCCAGCGGTGCTTCCAGGACGTAATTCTTCTGTGCAGCAATGACGATAATCCTCAAGTTACGGACCCAGTCCGTGTAATTGCTACCATCATCTTTCAACTTTGCTTTCTCAAGGAACGCATTAAAATTCAACGGAACAACAGCACGAGCCATCTATCTACAATCAAGCATAAACAAGCAAGATACTATCAGGTACTAAGTTTCATGATAAATTTAGGTTCAATTAATTTACTTAAAGAACTCCCACTTAGATAGACATCCCTCTAATCCTCTAAGTGATTACGTGATCCAAATCAACTAAACCATGTCCGATCATCACGTGAGATGGAGTAGTTTCATTGGTGAACATCACTATGTTGATCATATCTACTATATGATTCACGCTCGACCTTTCGGTCTCCGTGTTCCGAGGCCATATTTGTATATGCTTGGCTCGTCAAGTATAACCTGAGTATTCCGCGTGTGCAACTGTTTTGCACCCGTTGTATTTGAACGTAGAGCCTATCACACCCGATCATCACGTGGTGTCTCATCACGAAGAACTTTCGCAACGGTGCATACTCAGGGAGAACACTTCTTGATAATTAGTGAGAGATCATCTTATAATGCTACCGTCAATCAAAGCAAGATAAGATGCATAAAAGATAAACATCACATGCAATCAATATAAGTGATATGATATGGCCATCATCATCTTGTGCTTGTGATCTCCATCTTCGAAGCACCGTCGTGATCACCATCGTCACTGGCGCGACACCTTGATCTCCATCATAGCATCATTGTCGTCTCGCCAATCTTATGCTTCCATGACTATCGCTACCGCTTAGTGATAAAGTAAAGCATTACAGCGCGATTGCATTGCATACAATAAAGCGACAACCATATGGCTCCTGCCAGTTGCCGATAACTCGGTTACAAAACATGATCATCTCATACAATAAAATTTAGCATCATGTCTTGACCATATCACATCACAACATGCCCTGCAAAAACAAGTTAGACGTCCTCTACTTTGTTTGTTGCAAGTTTTACGTGGCTGCTACGGGCTTAAGCAAGAACCAATCTTACCTACGCATCAAAACCACAACGATAGTTTGTCAAATTGGTGCTGTTTTAACCTTTGCAAGGACCGGGCGTAGCCACACTCGGTTCAACTAAAGTTGGAGAAACTGTCACCCGCAAGCCACCTATGTGCAAAGCACGTTGGGAGAACCGGTCTCGCGTAAGCGTACGCGTAATGTCGGTCCGGGCCGCTTCATCCAACAATACCGCCGAACCAAAGTATGACATGCTGGTAAGCAGTATGACTTATATCGCCCACAACTCACTTGTGTTCTACTCGAGCATATAACATCAACATATAAAACCTAGGCTCGGATGCCACTGTTGGGGAACGTAGTAATTTCAAAAAAATTCCTACGCACACGCAAGATCATGGTGATGCATAGCAACGAGAGGAGGAGAGTGTGATCTACGTACCCTTGTAGATCGACAACGGAAGCGTTAACTTTGGTTGATGTAGTCGTACGTCTCCACGGCCCGACCGATCAAGCACCGAAACTACGGCACCTCCGAGTTTTAGCACACGTTCAGCTCGATGACGATCCCTGGACTCCGATCCAGCAAAGTTTCGGCGAAGAGTTCCGTCAGCACGACGGCGTGGTGACGATCTTGATGTACTATCGTCGCAGGGCTTCGCCTAAGCACCGCTACAATATTATCGAGGATTATGGTGGAAGGGGGCACCGCACACGGCTAAGAATATGATCACGTGGATCAACTTGTGTGTCTAGGGGTGCCCCCTGCCCCCGTATATAAAGGATCAAGGGGAGGAGGCCGGCCGGCCCCTATGGCGCGCCAAGGAGGAGTCCTCCTCCTAGTAGGAGTAGGACTCCTACTAGGAGGGGGAAAGAAGTAGGGAGGGAGAAGGAAAGGGGGGCGCCGCCCCCCCTCTCCTAGTCCAATTCGGACCAGGGGGAGGAGGTGCGCGGCCCACCTTTGGCTGCCCCTCTCTCTCTCTCCACTAAGGCCCATATGGCCCATTACTTCTCCCGGGGGGTTCCGGTAACCCTCCGGCTCTCCGGTTTTCTCCAAAATCACCCGGAACACTTCCGGTGTCCGAATATAGTCGTCCAATATATCAATCTTTATGTCTCGACCATTTCGAGACTCCTCGTCATGTTCGTGATCACATCCGGGACTCCGAACTAACTTCGGTACACCAAAACTCATAAACTCATAATATAACTGTCATCGAAACCTTAAGCGTGCGGACCCTACGGGTTTGAGAACAATGTAGACATGACCGAGACACGTCTCCGGTCAATAACCAATAGCGGAACCTGGATGCTCATATTGGCTCCTACATATTCTACGAAGATCTTTATCGGTCAGACCGCATAACAACATACGTTGTTCCCTTTGTCATCTGTATGTTACTTGCCCGAGATTCGATCGTCGATATCTCAATACCTAGTTCAATCTCGTTACCAGCAAGTATCTTTACTCGTTCCGTAATACATCATCTCGCAACTAACTCATTAGTTGCAATGCTTGCAAGGCTTATGTGATGTGCATTACCGAGAGGGCCCAGAGATACCTCTCCGACAATCGGAATGACAAATCCTAATCTCGAAATACGCCAACCCAACATGTACCTTTGGAGACACCTGTAGAGTACCTTTATAATCACCCATTTACGTTGTGATGTTTGGTAGCACACAAAGTGTTCCTCCGGCAAACGGGAGTTGCATAATCTCATAGTCATAGAAACATGTATAATTCATGAAGAAAGCAATAGCAACATACTAA
Organism: Triticum aestivum; assembly: GCF_018294505.1. Classification (NCBI taxonomy): domain Eukaryota; kingdom Viridiplantae; phylum Streptophyta; class Magnoliopsida; order Poales; family Poaceae; genus Triticum; species Triticum aestivum. The sequence continues at coordinate 693,125,171 of NC_057806.1, read as the reverse complement.
ACGATTGGGTGCTAAGCTAATGGAATGGGTCATGTCAATCAGATCATTCACCTAATGATGTGATTCCGTTAATCAAATAACAACTCTTTGTTCATGGTTAGGAAACATAACCATCTTTGATTAACGAGTTAGTCAAGTAGAGGCATACTAGTGACACTCCGTTTGTCTATGTATTCACACATGTATTATGTTTCCGGTTAATACAATTCTAGCATGAATAATAAACATTTATCATGATATGAGGAAATAAATAATAACTTTATTATTGCCTCTAGGGCATATTTCCTTCACAATCTTGCGGTGTCCTTTCCCAGTGACAGCAGGGGCAACAAGGCATGTATTGTATTGTTGCCATCGAGAATAAAAATATGGGGTTTATATCATATTGCTTGAGTTTATCCCTCTACATCATGTCATCTTGCCTAATGTGTTACTCTGTTCTTATGAACTTAATACTCTAGATGCATGCTGGATAGCGGTCGATGTGTGGAGTAATAGTAGTAGATGTAGAATCGTTCCGGTCTACTTGTCGCGGACGTGAAGCCTATATACATGATCATGCCTAGATATTCTCATAATTATGCACTTTTCTATCAATTGCTTGACAGTAATTTTTTTACCCACCGTAATACTTATGCTATTTTGAGAGAAGCCATTAGTGAAACCTATGGCCCCCGGGTCTATTTTCCATCATATAAGTTTCCAATCTATTTTACTTTGCAATCTTTACTTTCAATCTATATCTAAAAAATACCAAAAATATTTATCTTATTATTTCTATCAGATCTCACTTTTGCAAGTGGCCATGAAGGTATTGACAACCCCTTTATCGCGTTCGTTGCAAGGTTCTTATTTGTTTGTGTAGGTGCGAGACGACTTGCGTGTAGTCTCCTACTGGATTGATACCTTGGTTTTTAAAAACTGAGGAAAATACTTACGCTACTTTGCTGCATCACCTTTTCCTCTTCAAGGGAAAACCAATGCAGTGCTCAAGAGGTAGCAAACATCATGAACAATATAGCAAATGCATTTAATCCTAACCCACTTCTGATGCATAGGAATTTTACAAGAAAACAATTCATTGAAGAACAAGGTAACTAGCATAGGAAGGCATAACAAGTGCAACTTCAAAAGTTTCAACACATAGAGAGGAAACTTAGTATTATTGAGATATCCATAAGCATATATTCCTCTATCATAATAATTTTCAGTAGCATCATGAATAAATTCAACAACATAATTATCACATAAAACATTCTTTTTATGATTCACAAGCATAGAATTTTTATTACTCTTCGCATAAGCAAATTTTTCTCATTCATAATAGTGAAAGTAGCATATATAACTTGAACACTACAAATCGATTCTACATTAAAATAATTTAGTGAAATGATATTCATGATTATGATAAGTTTCACAAGAATAATTATCACTACACTACTTATAGCGTAAGTGCTATCAACAGTCATCATAAGTAACAATTTTGGTCTCATCATAATCAATTGAAACCTCTTCCAAAATAGTGAAATCATCACTAATTAGAGTTATGACCTCTCAAATCTAGTTTTATCATTATAATAAGATCCAACACCCTCATTTTCGCAAAAAAACTTGTCTGACAACCATGGCTTAATCCTCCCTATTCTTCCAAACCTCCTTTCCTATCTCTTCTCTTCCCCCAATTCTTCGTCTAATTTTAGATCTTCTTTTATTAATAATGTTTTTGGTACTCACAAATGCATGCAGGTTAGTATCAAATGTTAAGTGTGCAATTAACATCATATCAAATATCAAGGTCTGTACTAATAGTAGCATAACTAACATATACTCTTTCCGTCCGGGATTGTTTATCGCAAAAGTGAATAGAAATGAATGTATTTAAAATTAAAATACGTCTAGATACATTCATTTCTCTGACAAGTTCTGAATGAAGGGAATAACTAATATCCTATCTGATACCGACATGTAATTAATTTTGTTTCTAATAGCACTATTAATGTTGTGTGCGTATTTATTAATATTTCCTTCATTTAGAATTATTTGTCGTAGATATAGATGTATCTAGATGTATTTTAGTTCTATATACATTCATTTTTACGACGAGTAATTTGGAACGGACGGAAGTACGAAGAAAGGACATTTTGGCGAGAGCAAAGGTCGGCTTTGGGGATTTTCCATGGAGAAGGGGGAAGTAGTACGCCGTACCAAGCTCGGTCCAGCCGCCGGCGGCGGCGGAGGACGAGGAGGAGGAGCACGCCGTCCCAAGATGGGTCCAGGCGGCGGAGGAGCCGACCTCATCAGCGCCCTCCCGGAGGATCTGCTTCTCCAGGTCCTCGGGTGCCTCCGATGCGCCCGCGCCGCCGCGCGCACCAGCATCCTCTCCCGCCGGTGGCGCGGCCTCTGGACCCGCCTCCCCGACCTCGTCTTCCGCGGCGTCGCGCTCCGCTCCCTCCAAGCGGCGCTCGCCTCGGTCCAAGCCGCGGCCGGCCCCGTGGGGGTGACCCTCCTCGACATGTGCGTTCCCGACGCGCTCCTACACTCCGTCCGCGAGTACGACATGCCCCCGCTGCTCCACGCCGCCGCGGCGCTCTCGCCGGTGGACCTCCGCCTCGCCGTGGGGGAGGGCACGCAGCGCCTGTACGTGCAGGTGGAGGTGCCCCGCCTCCCCCGCGCCATCTCGGTGGAGCTTCAAGGCCTGGATCTCGTGTTCGCCGACCCGCGCCGCAGCTGGCTGGGGTTCCCCGCGCTGGAGACGCTCTCCCTCACCGGCTGCCGCGCCAACCTCACGGACCTGGTCCTCCGCTGCCCGCGCCTGCGCGTCTTCAGACTCAGGGAGGACCACGGCGCCCACCACATGAACATCATCATCAGGTCCTCGTCGCTGCAGGAGCTCCATGTGGACACCAGGATCCCCTTCACCTACCGCATCGACATCAGGGCGCCCGCGCTCAAGCGATTGGCCATGTCCTTCAGCACCAGCGACAAGATCATTGTGCTGGTGTCCGTTTTGGCGCCAATGCTGGAGACGGTCTCATGGCGCTGCACCTATTCCACAGTGTCTGCCCGGTTTGGTCTTTGGGGCCTCTCAGAGGTGAGGTTACAGACGGAGGAGAACAATGGACATGGCGGGCAGCTTCCTCCTCACGTCAATGTCCTGTCGCTCTTCGTGGCTGCAGATGTATGCCACTCGATTCGTCGATTCGC